>NW_006239158.1:864224-893533 GCF_000226075.1 Solanum tuberosum
AATAATATATTAAAAGATAAAAACTATGAAAAAGTATAAGAAAAATTTTAAAATTATATCAAAGTAAATATTTTTATGTACAAAATAAAATTTTAAAATTATATATATAATATCGGGTTGGTTTTTTTTAGTTAAAACCAAACCAACCCCAATATAGTCGGGTTTTTTTTTCCAATACCAAACCAAGTCAAACCAACCGCCACTAGTCAATTTTTTTTTTCTCGATTTACGGTTTGATTCAGTTTTCGGTTCGGTTTTATACACCCTAGTGATGGAGCTCTATTCTATTTGATAGTAACTGAATTGTTGATTCAATGATAGTAAATGAGAAAGAACATAAATTATGCCTAAACTTATCCATTAATAATGCATGCTATCCTTTAATTTAGTTTTAAATAATATTTATATCCTTCAATTTTTTATATGCATAAATAGTGATTTGTACATAAAATTAAACAAATAGATGTACACGTATTTTACATGATAGATAATACATATAAAATATCACCTAGAATATTATATATTGTGTAGGATACCAAGTAAGACACGTAAACACAATGTTTTTCTTTGAATTATTATTAAGGTCGCTTTCTAGACCTACATCCTAATCCAATCCCCAATGTCTTGTTCTGTTACTTGACATATTAATTAAATTCATTTAAACACTTTTAGGTGTTTAATTCATGTTCTTCTCCACAACCTTTGGCCCCTCTTGGTGCAATTAAAATCCACTAAATTATCTGACGTTTTTTTCCACAAGGATCCTTTAATTGACTAATATCCTTAAACAATTTGTAATACTGTCAATTAATTAGCATGACATATCTCCTTATCTTATGCAAAATCTCCATGGACTTTGAATTGACTTAAGGACTTATTTTATCATAAAAATATTTTTTAAATCAAATATTTTTCACTTTATTTAAAAATCAGTACTTGATCATGAAAATTTTTAAAACTTGAAGTTGTATTTCAAATATGAAAAATAACTAGTAACTACATGTTTTCCGATCTATTTATCACTTTTTGTATTTAAAAAGTACATTTAGCTAGTATAATCACTATTTCAAAATATACTTTGTAAAAAATATAATCCAATACAACTCTATTTTCAAAACTCCAACTTTAATCCAACTTTAACTTCGTAAATTATTTTAAAAATAAAATATATTTGAAAATCTATTGCGAAACGTCTTACTTATTCATTATGGAATATACGCATGTTATTCTAGAAAGTACGTACGACAAAAATAATCAAAGTTGACTTATTTAATGGACTAACCACTCCTTTCCAAAAGACAATTTCTTCACTCATAGTCTAACTAAAGGGTGTTTTGCTATCTGAATATTCTTCACTATGTATTGGGACATTTATTCTCTACCTTTTATTATATGAATAGAAAATAATATATCAAAATATAGATAGATTTCACTAAGGTTTGGTGTTTTCTAATCGAAAAATCATGATAGTTTTTTCTTGTTTAACTCAATTTCAAAATTTTCTATGGCATGTCTCTCCAGATGGAAAGTTATGACGGAGTATCAATAACGTCCTACTTCAATTTTCGGATGTAAAAAATATTTTGTAAAAAAATAGAGAATGAGTAATTCGAAGTAAATAATATCACACATGTGTCAAGAGTGTCTTAGAGCTACTTAATGGCCCTATGTCTATTTCTTTTACAGACGCATGCATATTCTTTGAGAAGCCTAACTCACATTATCTTTTTTGGTTTTGACTAGCCAACACATTCATTTTCTTCTTCTTCATTTATTTTGGAAGTTACACACCTTTTTTACCTAACTAATTGTGGATTTTTGGGAAGGAAATTTAACGTGATCTATAATGGGGTTGACCTCTTTTTCTCTTTCCTCTCTTATAATGCATGAATGTAGAAAATTTTGTAGGAAAAAGTCTAGCTTTCTCATTAGAAAAGTTGAAACTTTTCGTTTACTAGCTAATTGCTTACAAAACAAGTAGATTAGGATTTAGGATGGGTTATGTAAGTGATGAGAGATATCTTCTAATTTATCTACTAACTAGTAAACTTGTTCGCACTTCGCGTGATTATGAAAATTATTAGTAAATATTTTGAAAATATTTTATAAATCTAAAAAAAAAAGTATATAAAATTTTCATAAGTACACATAGAAATTATAATTTTGTAAATTGAATAAACTAGTTATACAACTATTCAAGATTATAGAATAGCCTTTCTTTTATAGAAAAAAATTGAAATATTGTACTATATGGTTACTGAAAGAGGGTCGATTTTTTTCTTTAACACCACTCCTAGGCAGTCTACAACTCTTGTAAACTTTAGCCTTACACTCTCACAAATTTGGCTAAGTATAAAAATACTTAACTTAGTTTTTAGACAACGAATCAAAGTAACAACACAACCAACGTACGGAAACTCTTCCAACCTTTATTAATATCAAAATAAATACAAGGAAAGGTTTCACGAATTTGTCTAAGGCCAGAACATTCTCTGCTGTCTTACACGAATTTCCACCCCTTTATAAATTTTCTGCACAAGGCAGTTACAGCAGTTACATCGGTAGTTACATCGGCGGTTACATTTGACATGTGTCTAACACTTGTCCTCACAGAATTCAAACTAAGTTCCAGCACTAAATATTCTAAGAGATAGAATATATTTCGAATTAAATTACATTCTAACACTTAACCGAATTTACAACATTCTAACACTTAGAATTATTTCAACTTGCTTCCAACACTTAGAATATTTCAGAATGCTTCCAACACTTAGTTTTATTTCAGCTTTTGTCTTGCCAACGTCAAGTCCATAGCCTTGCCTTGTCAAGCCAACACACCGCCATGTCTTGCCGACGACTTTGCCCACACGTAAGCCTTGTACATTCAAGCTGCCTTGCCAACACCCAAGCACCTTGAACTCTTTTGCTGCCCACTAACTCATAGTTGCAAAACTGCACTGTTTTACCCACATACATGCCAAGACCAATGCCCGAATCCTTGCCATGCCTGCACGTCATTAGCTCAAGTAGACTACGGGTCTAACAGACCACCCGCACCACTTGAACTCGATGTCCTCATCGAGACTGTTTTAAGATAGTCCTCAATTTGATCATCAAACTGCCAAAGGTCCTTCGCTTTCTCCAAAACTACATCAGCTGCACTCTTACCTTTCCAATGAATCAAGAATTATGTCTTCGTATTCTTCTTACTTGTGCCCACAACCCGGTGATCAAGGATCTTCTCAATCTCAGCAACAAACTGTGTAGGTATTGATGGAGGAGCCCTATTCAATCTGTTCCTATCCGGATCATCAACATCTGCAAAGTAAGGTTTTAGAAAACTCACATGGAAAGTGGGATGTATCTTCAACCTTTCTGGCAGGTTCAGCATGTAAGCAGCTTCAGCCACTTTCTTCACCACTTCAAATGGGCCATCATATTTAGGAATCAAACCCCGATGTCTTGTCTTGCTTACAATCTGTTTCCATATCTGAGGAGTAAGTTTCAACAATACTTTGTCACCCACATTAAATTCTACTGAGCGACAATGTTGATCAGCATACTTCTTCATGCGCCTCTGTGCCTTGCACAAGCTGTCTTGTGCCTCAGAAAACATTTCAAGTCTGTCCCTTGCAACCCTGTATGCTGCTGGACACTTCCCCTAATTCTTAGTCTTGGCAACATCTAATGGTGTCATAGGCTGTTTGCCCAAAACGATTTCAAAAGGGCTCATTTCTGTTGCAGATGACTTGTGCAGATTATAACAAAACTGCGCAGTGTCCAACAAAGCAACCCAGTTCCATTGACTTGCTGTTACATAGTGCCTCAAGTATTCCTCTAGCAAATGATTAATCTTTTCCGTCTGTCCATCAGTTTGTGGGTGATTTGCAGTAGAGAATTTTAACTCACTCCCCATCATATTGAACAATGTTGTCCAAAATCTGCCTGTGAACCTTGTATCCCTATCACTCACAATATCGGCTGGAACACCAAAGTACTTGACAACATACTTGTAGAATAATTCAATAGCAATCTCAGATGAACACAAATTAGGTGCAGCAATGAAAACAAAATATTTCAAAAATCTGTCTACCACAACCATAATCGATGCTTTGCCATCTACCTTAGGAAAACCATAAATGAAATCCATGCTTACCGACAACCAAGGCCATTTAGGAATAGGCAAGGGCTGCAACAAACCAACTTCCTTCTTACGTTCAGTCTTGTCTATTTGACAAACATGACAAGTCTTCACGTACGCCTCTATATCGTCTTCCATCTTTGGCCAGAAATAAACACGGGACAACAGAGCTAACATCTTTTCAACACCCGGATGACCAGCCCAGGTAGTATCATGCACTTCCTTCATCAAGTCTTTGCGCAGTCCGCCACCATTTGGTACAACGATTCTCCCCCTTTTAAAGTGAAGCAGACCGTCCTCGATCCAATACCGTCTCATTGCTCCATCTTGCACTTGACCCATCCACTTAATATATAATGAGTCGTTCGCAGCACACAATCTGATTCTATTAAGAAAATCAGTTTCAAGTTTCGAAATTGAATATACAGCAGCAAATACCTCTTTTCGACTCAATGCATCGGCAACCTGGTTATGTTTCCCTGGCTTATGCTCCCACATGAAGTCATATTCTGCCAGAAATTCCTGCCACCTTGCTTGTTTTGGACTCAACTTTTTCTGTGTCTTGAAGAATGTATTAGCAACATTGTAAGTTCGCACCACAAATCGAGTTCCCAACAGATAGAATCTCTAAACCTGCAAGCAATGTATAACAACAACCATTTCCTTTTCATGAGTTGAATATCTTTGTTCTGCATCATTCAATTTTCGACTTTCAAAGGCCACATGATGACCTTCCTGCACTAACACGCCTCCAATAGCTTTATCAGACGCATCAGTATGTACCTCAAATGGTAACTCAAAATCAGGCAGCTTAAGTATAGGTTCAGACACAATAGCTTTCTTCAAATTTTGAAAAGCATCTTGACATCGTACTGACCACACCCATTTAACATCTTTCTTCAACAAATCAGTCAAAGTCGCTGCCCTTTTCGAATAACTAGCAATGAACTTTCTGTAATAGTTAGCTAACCCAAGAAACGATCTCAAATCCTTCACACTGCGAGGTGCTTGCCAATCAACAATGGCCTGCACTTTCTTAGGATCCATCCTAACTTGGTTTTACTAACAAAATGCCCCAAAACTTTTATCTCTTGTTGAGCAAATTCACACTTTTCCATTTTAACATAAAGCGTATATTTTCTCAATTGAGACAGAACCATACTTAGGTGATTGACATGTTCATCCAATGTTCGATTATAGATTACAATATCATCAAGATAGACAACCACAAAATCATCAAGATAGTCAAACAACACATTGTTCATTAAGTTGCAAAAGGTAGCCGGAGCATTTGTTAGTCCAAACGGCATTACAAGGAATTCATAAGAGCCATATCTAGTTACACAAATAGTTTTAGGCTCATCGCCTTCAGTTATTCTAACCTGCCAATAGCCTACCCTAAGGTCAAGCTTTGTGAACCAACATGTTTTGCTCAGCCTGTCCATCAAATCTTGTACCAACGGAACCAGATACTTGTTCTTCACAATTGCCTTGTTCAATGCCCTGTAGTCTACACACATTCTCATCGTCCCATCCTGCTTCTTTTGGAATAAAACAGGTGCACCATAGGGAGCTTTAGATGGCTGAATCAATCCAGCATCCAACAGATCGTTTAATTGTTTACGCAATTCAGTCAACTCCTTAGGAGCCATACGATAAGGAGCTTGTGCAGGAGCAATAGTACCTGGCAGTAACTCAATTTTATGATCTATAGCCCTCCTTGGCGGCAGATTGTTTGGCAATTCAAGTGGCATCACATCAACAAACTGTTTCAGCAACTTGGCCACACAATTAGACACTTCTATTGTAACGTCATGCTTCAATTCGATTAAGGCAGCAAGTATAGTTTCATCACCTTTCTTCAACCCTTTGTCGATTGACATAGCATAAAGCAGCATCCCCTTGTCTTTCTTCTTTGCAACTTTGTTGACCTTCCCAAATGGATAAACACCTTTCATAAATCCAGGATTGCCCTCATTCATAATCATCATTCCATCTAAGTGTGGAAAAGGAACAAACTGGAATTTTCTCAGAAAATCAATACCAAATATGATCTCAAAATCTCCTAACGGTATCACCATTAAGTTAAGTTTTTCTACCCAATTCTCAGTCGACATAGACA
The DNA here is from genome assembly GCF_000226075.1 of Solanum tuberosum. Lineage (NCBI taxonomy): Eukaryota > Viridiplantae > Streptophyta > Magnoliopsida > Solanales > Solanaceae > Solanum > Solanum tuberosum. The sequence continues at coordinate 870,488 of NW_006239158.1, forward strand.
CCACATAAGCCATGCCCACAATGGCTTGTGCCTTAGCATTAACTATTTTGACGTAGGAAGGACTTTTAGTCAACTTAAGTCCCAATTTTGCAGCAATATTAACATCAATGAACGTATGAGTAGCCCCTGTATCAGCCATAGCTATCACACATTTTTCTTTAATTTTCATTTCTATATGAATCAGTGAAGCATGTGGATTTGAAGTCTTAGACGCCCATTCAACATTATTAACCAACGTAATATGATTGAAAGACAAACCTAACGGGTTTACCATAGCAGCCACGAATTCCTCTTCCTCGTCACCCTGATTCAATTTTCCAGCAAGCAAAGCGTTCACCCTTTCCCGGTTTGGACAAGATTTAGCCAAATGAGGACCATCACAAGTCCAACAGCCCTTCGAATTTTCATCCTTATTCTTTGGTCTGTTTTCTTTATTTCCTTCTTTTATTGGTGCTTTCCCTTTATCATTAGCATAATATTTATGATTCTCCTTTTTCCATTCCCCCTTCTTCTCACCCTTCTTCTTAAATTTTGAAGTAGAAGGAACATCAGCAACAGGTCGAGTCGTTCGGAAATTCACTAACGAATCAACAGCAACAATTTCCCCTGGCAAGTCCTTAACATTCTGCCTCCGAAGTTCGTTTTGAGCCCAGCCTTGCATACCCGAAATGAAATTATGTAATTTATCCTCATCAAACATATTTTGTATGTCTAACATCACAGAGGTAAATTCCTTAATGTAATCCCGCACCGAACCAGTTTGCCTCAATTTTTTCAACTTGTCCCTCACAAGCCATGAGGCGTTGCTAGGAAGAAATTGATCACGCATTTCTTTCATTAACTTGGACCACGTATCAATTCTAGTTCGTCCAGCACTCATATCGTCTGCATTCCGAGTCCTCCACCAAAGTTTAGCATCACCAGTCAAGTACATCGTAGTGATATTTAACTTGTCCGCATTAGGCACTCTTGCAGCAGTAAAATACTGTTCCATATCCCAGATGAAATTTTCCAATTCTTTAGCACTCCTTGCGCCACCAAAGGTTTTTGGTTCTGGAATTTTAACCTTAGATGATTCCCCACGCATTGAACCTGACGCTGCCACAGCCCGACATAATACAACGATCTCTGCACGAAGGTTTTCATTATCCTTCTACAGTCCCTCCAATTGTAATTTCGTTGCCTCACGAAAATTCAGGTTTTCAGCCGTGTGCCAGTTTATATCATTTCGATGCACACCGATTTCACCTTGAACTTTGTCTGCGTCCAGTCTCAAATTGATAACCTGAGTCAAAAGATCCACTAATGTTAGGTCGTCCATCATTTCTTCAATGATCCCAACGAAGGCTTCAATTCTGCGCATCGTTTCCCGAAGTTCCGCGTTTGTCACCATCGTTCAACCGCGCTCTGATACCAATTGAAAGAGGGTCGATTTTTTCTTTAACACCACTCCTAGGCAGTCTACAACTCTTGTAAACTTCAGCATTACACTCTCACGAATTTGGCTAAGTATAAAAATACTTAACTTAGTTTTTAGACAACGAATCAAAGTAACAACACAACCAACGTACGAGAACTCTTCCCAACCTTTATTAATATCAAAATCAATACAAGGAAAGGTTTCACGAATTTGTTTAAGGCCAGAACATTCTCTGCTGTCTTAGACAAATTTCCACCCCTTTATAAATTTTCTGCACAAGACAGTTACAGCAGTTACATCGACGGTTACATTTGACATGTGTCTAACACTTGTCCTCACAGAATTCAAACTAAGTTCCAGCACTAAATATTCTAAGAGATAGAATATATTTCGAATTAAAATACATTCTAACACTTAACCGAATTTACAACATTCTAACACTTAGAATTATTTCAGCCTGCTTCCAACACTTAGAATATTTCAGCATGCTTCCAACACTTAGTTTTATTTTAGCTTTTGTCTTGCCAACGTCAAGTCCACAGCCTTGCCTTGTCAAGCCAACACACCGCCTTGTCTTGCCGACGACTTTGCCCACACGTAAGCCTTGTACATTCAAGCTGCCTTGCCAACACCCAAGCACCTTGAACTCTTTTGCTGCCCACTAACTCATAGTTGCACAACTGCACTGTTTTGCCCACATACATGCCAAGACCAATGCCTGAATCCTTGCCATGCCTGTACGTCGTTAGCTCAAGTAGACTACGGGTCTAACAGTTACCCTTTATTGTTCATTACAACTCTTAATTTTCTTCTTTAATAAAAGCAATAAATTATTAAGTATTACTAATAAAAAACTTTAAAAAAAACCATCTAACGCCTCATTATTATTCCACAACTTGAACATAGGACATTTATTATATGTATACTTAAAGAGTTGAAGAAGTGAGTTTTGAGTTTTTATAATATTATAGCACATGAAAAAAATTATGAAAATATCAAGAAAATGAGAAATAAATATAAATAAATTTCTTGAATTATAAGAGGTGTCATATCATTTTTATGTGAGATTTATAAGTAAAATAGTATTTGAGGGTCATAGACATGAAAAGATATATGAGTAATTGAGATTATTAAGAGGAGTGATGAAAATTTGACTTAAAAGCCACAAAATTAATGGATATTATTATAATAGAAGTTATTGAAAAAAGTGATATAAGTTAACGGAGATGATTTTTTAATTAAAATAATTAAGAAAACAATACTAAGTAGTGAATATTGTGTTATTATTTTATCGTGAAATGGGAGAAGAAAATACCAAGAAGAAGAGAAAATAAATAATGTAATTGGAGGTCATAAAAAAAGTGTCATATTACTTCTATATGTTTAGCTTTATATTATATATTGACTTCATGTATTTAATTGAAAAAATAATTATAGCAAAAGAGAACATATCACTTGTTTGTTCGCCTCAAGATTCTTATCTAGTGCATTTTTGTGGAACAAAAATAAAGATAAAATTCAAACAATTACCATTCATATTTTACAAAAAAACTTACAATCCAAAATATATCAAAATTTAAAACACTACAACTCATAGGAGTGGTAATTACCTCCCAATTAACAAAATTAAAGAAAAGATACAAAATTATGGAGATTTAGCGTGACACGAAGCAATAAAATTATTATTACAAAATGACTATTTAAAAATAAAAAATATTATTCTTATAGTTAAGTATTCAATTTTATCAAAAGTTCTAAATTAATATATTTTTCATTTTCTTGCTCTCAATTTTAAAATCTGTTGTTTCTGATCATAATGACCACCTAAAGTTAGATTTTCAAATGTAGTTTTTAGTTAGGGGTGCAATCTGTTGTTTCTAATATTTTTTTTCTAGTTATATATTTTGATTTCAGTTAAATTATTTAAGTTCAGAATTTGATTTTATAAAAAAAAAATTCATTTTTCTATATCCCCCTCCCCCTCCAGCCTCTAAAATAATTATAACGATAGCTAAGAATGCAATTGAATACCTCATATATTTATCACTTAGCAAAAACTTGTAATCAATGAATATAACTTCGATATATTGTCACACATACAAAGAAAAAGGGAAAGAAATATAAACGAGAGTTTGAGATGAATTGTTTATGACTCTTATCATCAATCTATCTGTTTTCTTCACATTTTCTGAATGCCTCCTTATAACAATATCAAATAAATATCATAAGCTCAAAATAACATTTTGATGATTGAAAAGAAAAAAAGAAAAAAAAAATTAATTGACATTATTTTCTCATCTCTCCACAAAACTTCAAAATAACAAAGTCTAACTAAATTATGAAATACTTGTACCTTTCTTTTAGCTGAATCATATATATATATATATATATATATATTGTAATAAAATTTTACAATGCATCTATTTATAAGATAACAATAGGGAATACAAAATGATATGTCTGTTAATAAAATTTAGGAGCTATGATCATCAAAAGTCATGCGAGTAATTAAAATAAAGATAATTAAATTTTTATATTAAAAATATGAATAAATGAAAGGAATAGTAATTGTCACATTCATATTTGTAAAATAATAATAAACAAATAAATAAATAAATAGAAAAGATGTCAAAAAAATGAGAGAAAAGATAAATAGAATTCTTGGCCAAAAAGAGGTGCCACATCACTTTTCTTTTATCTAGCTTTAGATTAGATATAGATTTGACAAACATAAAAATAATGATTATAAGCAAGTCTTTCTAATATAAAATCACCTAATGCTTATCGATGATTTTGTAATACCCAAAAATTTCTAACCTAAGACCTGAATCATTCTATAACACCTCGCAACTCTACCCTTATAAAAATCTAAATCGTTCGTCGTAAGTATATGAGCTTGAACCAGGTGATGTCATACTTGCTCATGTATTATAAGGTCCTTTACCAAGTGTATCAAGAGTATCTAAAGTAATCTAGGGTTATAAGGGACCTCAAATACCAAGCCAAGTTCAAAACATTCTTATTGGCTAAGTTCTCACATGAGTTCATATAAAGGTCAACTTCAAGCACTCATATTGTCACGAACCAGACCGTCGTGATTGACATCCACACTAACCCTTCGGTGGGAGAACCATTACTACAACCCGACTAAACAACTTAACAGAAAACTAAGCATTTAAAGATATGAAAGTAGGTTTAAATGTCTAAAGAAAATAAAGAGTTCCCATAAACTCCAAAAGTTTAATAACACAACTACCCAAAACATTGCGGAAAACAACTCCTAGAACCTGAAAGTCATTGTACCAAAACTCTAAATTCAACAAGTCTAAGGAAAAGGGGCACAACCCCAACCAAACATAAGAAATATCTAAAACACTAGTATGAGTTCGAATAGAATGGACTAAACAAAAGAGGACTCATGGCAGCCTGGAAGAATTGGCTCACCCTTGAATCCGGTCTTGATCAGTTATCTCCTAGCTGAGGTCGATCAGTAACCGCCTGAAGATGCCCTGTACTCAACAAAGAACGAGCAAGTGCAGTATCAGTACACAAACACAGTGTAATGCTTGGATCACGCGGCTACTCTAATAAGCACAATATACACAAGCAATTACAACACAATAAACACACACACGGAATGCACAATTCAATTATCATTTCAAGAGCAACATACAGTTCACAATGTCAACGACAATTAGACGTAAATGTATAATCACAGTGGTCCTCTCATGTAATCCACACCTAAACTGTTAGTGTGTCGAAACGCGACACCCGATCCAATATATGTGTCGAAATGTGACACCCGATCCAATGTATATGTCAGAACGTGACATCCGATCCAATATATGTATCGGAACGTGACACCCAATCCAATCAGCACAATCACAATCACACCTCTAATGAACAATACTCATAGTCATACAATCAAGTAATGGTTCATGGCATGTAATTATTTACATACATATACTCATTGCATTAGATTCAGTTTACATTCTTATTCTCATACATGCATGTATACCACGAAGCAATTACCGATATATACTACACAAAAAGGAAATCAAACCATCACCTACCTCTAAACCAAGCATGTATCCTCCTAAGACACTTGAGCCTTCCCTTATCAGATTCTTTTCGGTTGTTCTTGGTCTAAAAATAATCAATTAACGCAAGGATCAATAAACAAGGCCTAGTTTACCCTGATAATAATCAATCTATCTATCCATGGCCAAACCCAAGATCCTAATGTTATATTAGGTCTTTTCCCACCATTAACTTCAGGTCAAAATCCTCCCCCAATGATAATTACCCAAGAATCTAAGTTCTACGATTCGAAAAATGGATTAAGGGACTAATAATTTTACCTTTTGCGCTAAAAGTCTCAGGAATCTGTCAAGAAATTGCCCTAGGTCGTCTCTTATCTCTCAACAAAGAAGGTTTGTAGAAACTAATGAATTTGGGGTTTTTCCCCGATTTAAGTCGTGACAGTCCCGCTACAGCGGGACCCAACCCGCTACAACGGCCCTGCTCTAGCGGCAGTAAGGCTTTCACGGAGACGGTGAGTCATAATTTGAGTCCCAAACTCCCATTTCACAACAAATATTCAAACCTTAACGTTTTAAAACTACCCCCGTACGCTAAGATCAATTTCAGGAGTTCTACTCGCTCGAATTTGATTGTGTAAAGTCGTACGGATTCCTTAATGTCTTAGCTATCTACTCATGTGATAATATTCATAATTAGATCTCCCATTCATTACCAGATTTCCCTAGAACATACCTGACTCAGATTTTGTCCAAATCTGGACTAGGCTACAATTTCACTACTCAAAAGTTTTGTGGCCCAAATTCTTTCCCCATTGGCTTTTCTATAATGACGGAAATAGGTCGTTACACATATCTATCAGAATATAATGAATTAGGTGTCCTATGACTTACCAAATTGAAATTCTATAAGTCTTTTTTCCAACGACACCAAATTTGCCTTATTTCGAGCTTGAAGTAAAAAGTTATAGTTGTTTTATTGGAACATACCCAGACTGGAAATTGGGTGAACTCACCTGCTCAATCAGCAATCTATCAAATGGGTTGGAGAATCACTGAGTTCTCCCGAAAACCTTAATCTTCTGTCTATTTGGGCGATCTAAAGTTCTAATGGGCGATCCACCAAGTATTTTTGGTGAGGAGACCTCCAGATCACCGATTTGACTGACGTGATTCATGTTTTATTTGATATGTATTTTTTTCTTACATTCTTAGAAGGGTATTCTTGACCTTTTACCCTAAATCAATTTCCCTAAGTCCATCTTACAATCTAATAACGTTATTATACATATAACAACTCTCAAAACCCCCAATTCTCATCCTTCCAAAGATCAAGAACTCCAAGAAAGGGATTTTTCCAATTTATCAAAATCTAAAGGCTCCAAGTTCAAGATCCTCTTCAAGAATACTAAAGTTTTCAATCCAAGATTCTTCTCCACTCTTCATCTCTAAGAAAACCGCAAGGAAGACAAAAGCTAGGTTTTCAAATCTTCCAATCAAGTTCTCCTTCAAACTTCTTTCAGAACTTTGTTCTTCTAGGTATGTAACACTATTCATAATGTTGAACTAGTTCATCCTCACGCTCTACACCTAAATTCAGTTAGTAAAAATTTCAATCTAGGATTTCGCCCTCTGTTTTATGAACTTCTTGATATGAGTTAAATATTTGTTCTGATTCTAAATTCTTATATTATGAGATTGCAATATTATATGCATTGATATCCTTGAGTTGTTTGTTCATGCTTATATTTCTCCTGAACCCTAGTTGATAATTTTTTTACTAAAAATCTTTGTGCATTTATTTTCATGCATTGATTTTGGAATTTTAAAGTGAATTTAAGAGCATCTTTTGAGAATAGTTTAAGGGAACACAAATGGTTCCAAAAGTACTATTTTCACATTGAGAAAAAAACTACTATTATAAGAAGAGCTTAAATAGTTTTCAAAAGCATTTTAGTTAGATAAAGAGTAGTTCAGTTACCCTTTAAAGAAAGTATGATATTCCACATTGAAAAGTGAGTACTATTTTCAGAAAAGTATAAAGATTTTTGAGAGTATTTCAGACAGATTCAATACAACTTCAGTTACCTCTTAAAGAGGCCTTTTGAGAAATTATCTCAACAAGAGAGTACCTTTACATGATCATTCATTTATATTTTGGGAGTAGTATTGAGCACCAATTTAGGATAAGAGTTCAGATAATTCAAACTCCATAACCTAAACCGCCAACGTAGATAGGATCGAGAGACGGGCAACTCCTCAACTTCCTTAAGAAGGCTTTTTAGTGGATCCAATAGTTCAATTGTGTCCTATACTCTGGCAAGGTATATGATGGCTCTAGCAACGTGTGTAAGACGTTGTATCATAACGAGGCTCAAAGTGATGGTTGTCGGTTAGAGAAACTCCCCAGTAAAGTAAAGTAAAATATATTTTTGTTCATTATTTACTATTATTGCATCGCTGTAGAAAGATTTTAAATGATTTTCATCATGATTTATATTACTCTTTAGTTTATTTATCTTTAGTCTTTCAGTTCAGTTATTTGTTTTATTCAGCCCTATTACATACTCCTACATTCAATGTCCTGATGTCATTCGACCTGCATATTTTCATGATGCAGATTTAGGTACTTAGGATCATAAACAGGCGTCCCGTTGAGATAACATCATCTGCTCGTCAGTTTTTGTGAGGCCTCCTTGCTCTCGGAGGACTCTAGTTTTATGATTTGCTAGTAGTAGAGTTTTAAGGTGTCGTGGATCTTGACCCGACACCTATCTTTATACAGTAGAGGCTTCATAGATAGGCAGTCTTGATCAGTCCTTCAATATTCAATTTCAGATGTTTTATTTAAACTTTATGTTTTTACTCAGTATATGTAGAGATTTATGAGATTCAGTAAACTGTTGTTAAACATTTCTTTCAGTTTGATGTTTGTGAATGCTTGAGTTAGTCTTTCACTTATAGTAAACCAAGATGAGGGTTCACTTGGGGACTAGTAATAGTTCTCGAGTGTCGACCATGTTCAGGGTGTAGGCTTGGATCATGATATTTTCACTCCTAATTTATGGCTTTTACCTTATAAATATTTTTGATTTGATCAAACCTTTTAGGATTATATTTCGGAGTGAGGAGGTAATCAAAAGGGTCATGGAGGCCAAGGTAATGGTAATGTGGGTGAGGAGCGGTGTAGCCCAGAAAGAGGATTCACCATAATGATGACAAAGCTCAGTGTTATGCGTTCCCGGGCAGACGAGAGGCTGAGGCATCAGACACTATGATAACATGTACTAATCTTGTCTGAGATCGGATGGATCCTTTGTTGTTTGATCCACATTCTACTTATTATTATATATATGTGAAGTTTTCTCTAGGAATTGATTTGATTTTTGATACCCTTGATGCCCTTATTTATATTGTTACCCCTGTTTGAGAGTTAGTAGTAGTAACTCATGTGTATCCTAATTGTTCTGTATTTTTATTGGCCTACAAACTCGAGTAGATTTAACCATATTGGATATGCTAGACTTTGATGCGATCTTGGGTATGACTTGGTTGTTTCCCTATTTTATGTGTTAAGTTCTAATGCTAATATAGTGACTCTAGAGATCGTGGGGAGGGAAAGGTTAGAGTGGGAAGGGGTGTACATGCCTAAGACATTAAAGATTTTTTGAAGATGTTTCCTATATATAAATCTTCTTGGTATGCCTCTGGATAGGGACATGGACTTTTGTATTGATTCAAAGTCGGGCACTCGCCCAATTTACATTCCTCCTTATCTCATGGTTCGGACAAAGTTGAGAAATCTTAAGACTTACTACTTCATAAGGTATTTGTTCATCCTAGTTCTTTTCCTTGGGGTGCTCCTGTCTTGTTTGTGAGGAAGAAGAGTGGTAGTATTAGGATGTGTATAGATTACAGTAATTAAATAAGGTTACCATCCAGTATAACTATCCCTTGCCTCGTATAGATGATTTGGTTGACTAGTTGCAGGCTGCTTCTATCTTTCTTAAGATTAATTTGAGGTCGTGGTACCATCAATTAAAGATTAGACTTGAAGAAATACCTAAGACAACTTTCAGGACTTGATATGTCATTATGAGTTTTTCGTGATGTCATTTGAGTTGACTAATAAGCCTATAACATTTATGAATTTGATGAATGGGTTTAAGCCATTCATGGTTTCTTTTATTATTACGTGTATAAATGATATCTTGATTTACTCCAAGGGAAAAGAGGAGCATGCATACCATCTCCACATTATTCAAGACATTATGGGGAAACTAAATTGTATGCTAAATTTTCTAAGTGTGAATTTTAGCTTTTCTCAGCTTCCTTGTTTGGGCATGTGGTTTTGAAAGAAGGGGTGATGGTAGACCCTTAAAAGATTGAGGCAGTTAAGAATTGGGTTCGGCCTAGCTCTGTGACAGAGGTTAGAAGTTTTACGGGGCTTGCTAGCTTCTATCGCAAGTTTGTGAAGAACTTTGATGCTATTTCTATACACTTGACTAAGTTAACTCAAAAGAAGGTACCATTCAGGTGGTCAGATAAATGTGAAGAGAGTTCTAAAAGCTCAAGGATCTTTTGACTGCAACACTTATCTTAACCTTACCTGTAGAAATTAAGGATTTTATTATTTATTGTGATGCTTCACATTTGAGCTTAGGTATTTTGTTGATGTATGAAAAAAAGTTATTGCTTGTGCTTCCAGACAGTTGAATGTTCATGAGAGAAACTACCCTACCCATGATCTAGAGTTGGCAATGGTGGTGTTTTCTCTCAAAATCTAACGGCATTATCTATATGGGGTTATGTGTGAGGTGTTCGGTAATCATCGCAGTCTTTAGCAGGAATTCACTTAGAAAGATCTGAACATGAGGCAGAGAAAATAGATGGAGTTGCTCAAGGATTATGATATGACAATTCACTATCATCCGCGTAAGACTAATGTGGTGGAAGACGCATTAAGCTGAAATATGATTAGCAAGGACAGTTTGGCTTTCTTGAGGGTGTCTAAGCAATCTTTGGCCAGAGAAATTCAGACTTTGGAGCCTAAGTTTGTGATGTTAGGCATCTTTGGAAAGGGTGGAGTGTTAGCTAGTATTGAGTTTAAGCCCATATTCATAGAAGGAATCAAGGATAAACAATTGAAGTGGGGAATTGGTTAAGCTAAAAGGTAAGGTGGTATCTCGGGAAACTCACGATGCCACTCTCGATACATTTGGTATGCTCCGTTTTAGAGGAAGGATTTGTAATCCTCAAGTGGGTGACTTGATCCATAATGTGTTGGCAGAGGCTCATGATTTGCAGTATTCTATATGTCACGACCTGAGCCTATACCCTGGACGTGGCTAACACTCAAGAACCATTGATGGTCTGCAAGCGAACCCTCATCCTGACTGACTACAAGCAGAAGACTAACTCAAGCATACATAAGCATAAAATGGAAGTAAGCATTTAAAAACATTTTACTGAATCTCAAAACTTCGCTGAATATACTGAGTATGAAACACATGTTTTAAATTAAATATCTAAAACTGAAAGACTCTCCAAAGCTGTCTATTGATGAAGCCTCTACTATTAAGAAAAAATGTCGGGACAAGACCCACGACACCTCAAAACTACTAACTGGAAAGTAACTGTGAAGTCCTTTGGAATACAAGGAGGCTCACCAAAGCTAACTGGAGTGTAGAGTGATCTCAATGAAGCACCTGTTGATAATCATGGACACCTATATCTGCATCATAAAAGGATACATGTTGAATGGCATCAGTACATGGAATGTACGAGTATGTAATATGACTGAGTAAAAAAATAACTGAACTGAATGAATGAAAACAACTCAACTGAATCAATACATGAACATGAAGTGAAAGCCATTTAAGATTTACAATATAATATACAATGAAAGCAACATGAAAATAATATACTTTACTTGTGGGAAGTTTCTCTAAGCGACAACCATTACCATGAGGCTAGCAATGATATAACGTTTCGCCTCACGTTTCCAGGATCATCCTATAATTTGCTGGGGGTATAAAATGATATTGTGACTATGGATCCATCTAATTAGCCTTCTCAGAGGCAGTGAGGAGTCGCATTAATAATCAATTCTATCCTATCTTACAGTGGCTACGTAGTTCTATGGGACTTCTGAATCATAAAAGACTATAATCCAACTCGGTGCTCGACACTACTCCCAAAATAATTAATATAACTTTGTGCTTAATTCACCCATTAAAAAGAATGGACTTCTTACATTACTTGAAATACTTTTCAAAATATGAGACATGTTAACCTTCTTGAAAACATACACTTATGAACTTATCTTTCAAGTCCAATAATTAACTTAGGTACATATGTATATGTATATATATGAATAACGTAACATTAAAAACCTTTAAGTCTTTATGAAATAGAACATGTATATTTTTTCTCAAAACTCATCTTTACTTCCTCAAAAACTCAGTTTAAAACTCAAGTGTTGGCTTTGAAAAACTTCTCAACATTTATAACTCAAAGTAGGGTTCATGCTGAATTATAGACAAGAAAAAATCAACTCAAGGATCTCAATAACAATATACAAATTCAATAATTAGGAATAATATTTTAAAAATAAACATGAACTCAAGAACTCAAAATCAACTTATCTCAAGAATACTGAAATCTAGGGTTAGAATCCTAGATTTCTCTTTTACTGATTTGAAAGTAGATGTAGGGCATGAGGATGAATTAGTCCAATACTATGATAGCCTTACATACCTAGAAGAACAAGGTTCTTGAAGGATCTTGAAGAATCTTGATTAGAAGTCTTGAAACCCTAGCTTGAAAGAGAAAAATCAAGAAAACATTTCTTGAGATTCTTGAATTAGTTTCTTGAAATCTCTATGGCTAGGAATTATGATTTTTATTAGTGATTCATAATTTTATAGAGTAATTTGAGTTGGAAAGAATGAAATCCTTGGAGAAGGACTTACCTTGAAGAAGAATCTTGAAAAAGATTGAAAGAATCTTGAAAAAAATTGAAAGAATCTTGAATAAAGTCTTCTACTTTGAGTTTTCCTTAGGGTTTTGTCTTAGGGTTTGAGAGAGAAGAGAATGATGAATTAAGAGATGAAAATCTGATTGTTTTGAGCCTTAAATTAGTCAAGAAATTCGTTTAGGATTTTCTTGGAGGTAAAAAGACAAAAAGACTCTTTTTAATATTTTTCCGTCGTCTAATTCGTTACTGCATTGTATCAGTTACTAAAATGGTCATAACTTTTTACTCAGAAATTGGATTGACCCAAAATTGGTGGAGTTCGAAATAGGATTCAAATACCTTTAATTTGATAGGTTATGGACCATGTCACTCTTTATATTCTAATAGATATGGTTGTTTTAAGTTGACCTAAGTAAAATCTTATGTCAAAACTTAATTGGTAAGGAAACTTTCAACTCAACTTTGTGCTAGGAGTTTCTAGTGACATTAATTGATATCCAAAATCATTCCCACACTAAAGAATTTACCTTTAAACATATGGGCAATTTAAGAATCACCTGATATGACCCTACGAATAAAGAAAGAATGATTCGAGTCTTAACTTAGAAATATTTGGGGTGTTACAATATCTCCCCCGTTGGGATCATTCGTGCTCGAATGACGGCTGGTCTGAGAACAAAAAGGGGTTAATCTTACTATATTCAAGTTTAACTCAGAATCACAAATACTTAACATAGGGTGATCATTTTGATATAAATCACAAGATTTGGGTTCTATAACTCTGTGGGAAATCTCATTCCAAGAACACTACTCCTTATTGCTACATTCAGCTAACCTTGAGCTCATATCCACGAAACACTTAATGTACCACACATTGTCCACATGTTAACAACACCACATTCAAGTTTATAACCTTGACCACTCCATAGACTCATACTAACCCACTTTCTAAGAACTTCTCATCCTCTCATCATCTCTACCAATTGAACTTTCATGCATTACTACCAGAAAGCCGACTTAGTACTTATTGAAATATACTTTATCTTCTTTTCCCTCCACATTCATAACCTTATATGGAATAGACACACCATCATTATCACAATAAGAAATAACAATCCTCTCATCCATCATCACACAGCTACTATCAACAATACCACTCTCCAAAACTAAAAAGGATTACTGAAAGGACTTTAGAGCGAAAGATTATAAGCACGATTCATTCAAGAATTCTGATATAAGAATATGCATGACATAACATTATGTTGCTAGCCATTGAGAGTTAAATCATGAATTTATGAGACTGAATATACTATGAGACATGATTGCTTATATGAATGGGTTCATAGCATGGGACTGATATCCATAACTTTATGGATTAAGCTTGAGGTTAATGGGCTAAAGTATTTGCTCCCCATTCTTGAAACTGAGCATAAATGTGAAACTCTCTGAAGTGTATGAGCATATGTCATAGACACAATTATGATATTAGACACTTCAACAAGATGTTGTAATAATTGAACTTTGCGGAATACGCTAGAGTATGAATGGATTGATGTACCTTTACAAATCTTTCGGAAGACATAACTATCTTATCCTCAACACTTGACTTGATTTATCATCTTATCATCTCCCCCTTAGGTTTGAAGTTAACACTCTAAAGCCATGGATCTATTCTCATCATCTCTAAACTGGTCTACATTCCATTTACTCTTATACTCAGGAAAGGCTTATCTCATGGCTACTAAAATTTCCATAAGCAGGTACTAAGACTCATTCTAAAACCTCTTTCTAAGATATTTCTATTAACCTCTTCTCATTGGCTTATAACGTCGCTTCATATAACTCTTTAAGGTAAAAAATATAATGCTTACTTCAGCCGATTCCACATTGACAGCTCAAATATACTATCTAGGTACACATGGAAAATCATTAACGTAATTGGAACCTCGTCTGATTGCATATAGTCTCGGTACACCTCTTAATGCTCTTGTTACTATTACCACTTAGCCACACTTCACTACCCTTATCTAAAAGTTAGGATCTCTCACTTGTACCACTTATCTTCATTGTAGCTAACATCTCAATTCCTCACCTACTTTATGTCAAGTCCACCAGATCAGATCTCAAGACTAACATCATCACCTTTATGTTGCCATTCTTTTGATCACGATGCTCATCTCAAATTCAAGCTTTATGTTTATTACTAAACCCGAATATTATTATTATTGCTCGCTTACCATACCAACTTACAACTACTAGATAAAATTTAAGAAACACTGGCCCACTAAAACCTCAAGACAAGTGGTCAATCTTTATCTCTCAGTCTACATCCTAACATTTTTCTGCCACATTCCACTTCACAACTTAAGTACTATTTACTCATTCACTATACATCATTGCCTAATTAGTTCTATAACATTTTGAATATTATAGGCTCTCCCTAAAAAATCATAAGCGTAGCTTAGATCTATCACCTCGAGAATACTCCTACTTTTCTTTCTAGCACCTACACTTGGTCGTTACTAACACGATGGTACATCGACATAACTCCTTTCTGGTTAAAGTATACTCTAACTCATCATGACTAGTAACTATTTCTCCACCGTAATCATGAACTCTTCACCAACTCATCACTTCTTAGTCTACCCATAAGGGAAAACTCCTCATTAATAACTTACTGGGTGCATGACTATAATAACATATCTTGCTCATTACTATCTACATTTCTTAGATTACAAAACCTTTGCATGCATTCTTCTAACTTTAGACACTCTTACTACTATTGCTTATAATCTCATAACTCATACTATCTTTTCGGGTGAAATTACTGCCCAAGATCTAAAACACACTTCCTCACAGGGGTCTCAACTGAAACAAGGTTTAGAGAAAAGAGTATGTGAATACATCTCATTTTTAGCTCGAACACACGATTCATATGAATAAGAGTGCATTATTTCGAATCTTAACACTTAAGCTCACTCATGGGCTTCTATCAATCCCCTCTGAGGTCTGTTGACTTTTTTGAAGACTTTTGCTAAGAGTAACTCATCCATAAGGATCCAGGCTTTACTTTTCAACTACCTTGAGTATGAAGGGTAGTCGAATGGATAATAGGAACGCACGAGTTAGAGTAAGTCCCTTATGAGACAACTCTATTGCATGATTTAAAGTATGAAATAAGGGAAACTTTTCTTAAATAGCTATAGTCCCTCATTTATAAAAGTGAGGCCCTCACAACCATAAATAAGATCCTAATAACATAGCTTCATAGACACCCTAGGACACTTGAACTCTATTCTCTGATACTAAATTTGTCACGACCCGAGCCTACACCCTGGACGTGGCCGACACTCGAGAACCATTGCTAGTCCCCAAGCGAACCGTCATCCTGGCTGACTACAAGCAAAAGACTAACTCAAGCATACATCAACATAAAATTGAAGTAAACATTTAAAAATAGTTTACTGAATCTCAAAACTTTGCTGAATATACTGAGTATGAAACACAAGTTTTAAATAAAATATCTTAAACTGAACGACTCTCCAAAACTGTCTATCTATGAAGCCTCTACTATTAAGAAAGGATGTAGGGACAAGGCCCACGACACCTCAAAACTACTAACCGGAAAATAATTGTCAAGTCCTCTGGAATACAAGGAGGCTCACCAAAGCTAAGTGTAGAGTGATCTCAACGAAGTACTTGTTTATAATCATGAACACCTATATCTGCATCATAAAAGGATGCAGGTCGAATGACATCAGTACATGGAATGTACGAGTATGTAATATGGCTGAGTAAATAAATAACTGAACTGAATGACTGAAAGCAACTCAACTGAATCAATACATGAACATGAAGTGAAAATCATTTAAGCTTTATAATAAAATATACAATGAAAGCAACATTGAAAATAATATATTTTACTTGTTGGGGAGGTTTTCTCTAACCGGACAACCATTACCATGAGCCTAGCAATGATACAACGTTTTGCCTCACGTTGGCAGGGCCATTCTATACTTTGCCGGGGTATAGGATGATATCGTGACTATGGATCCATCTAATTAGCCTTCTCATAGGCAGTGAGGAGTCGCATGAAGAATCAATGCTATCCTATCCTACGGTGGCTACATAGTTCTATGGGACTTCCGAATCATAAATGATTTTAACCCAACTTGGTGCTCGATACTACTCTCAAAATAATTAATATAACTTTTTTCTCAATTCACCCATTACAAAGAATGGATTTCTTACATTACTTGAAATACTTTTCAAAACATGAGACGTGTTTACCTTCTTGAAAATATGCACTTATGAACTTATATTTCAAGTCCAATAATTAACATAGGTACATATGTATATGTATATATATGAGTAAAATAACATTAGAAACTCTTAAGTCTTTATGAAGTAGAACCTTTAAACTTTTTCTCAAAACTCATCTTTACTTCCTCAAAAACTAAGTTTAAAACTCAAGTGTTAGCTTTGAAAAACTTCTCAAGATTTATTACTCAAAATAGAGTTCATGCTGAATTATAGACATGAACAAATTAACTCAAGGATCTCAATAACAATATATAAACTCAATAATTAGGAATAGAATTATTAAAAGAAACATGAACTCAAGAACTCAAAATCAACTTATCTCAAGAATACTCAAATCTAGGGATAGAATCCTAGATTTCTCCTTTACTGATTTAAAAGTAGATGTAGGGGGTAAGGAAGAACTATTCCAACACTATGATTGCCTTACATACCTGTAAGAACAAGGTTCTTGAAAAATCTTGAAGAATCTTGAAAAAGAATCTTGATTAGAAGTCTTGAAACCTTAGCTTGAAGGAAAAAAATCAAGAAAACCTTTCTTGAGATTCTTGAAATAGTTTCTTGAAATCTCTATGGCCAAGAATTATGATTTTTATTAGTGATTCATAATTGTATGGAGGAATGAGTTGAAAATAATGAAATTCTTGTTGAAGGACTTACCTTGAAGAAGAATCTTGAACAAGATTGAAAGAATCTTGAAAAAAATTGAAAGAATCTTGAATAAAGTCTTTTACTTTGATTTTTCCTTAGGATTTTCTAGTAGGGTTTGAGAGAGAAGAGAGTGATGAATTAAGAGATTAAAATCTGATTGTTTTGAGTCTCATATTAGTCAAGAAATTCATTTAGGGTTTTCTTGGAGTTAAAAAGATAAAAAGACCATTTTTAATGTTTTCCCGTCGGCTAATTCGTTACTGCACTATATCAGTTACTAAAATGGTCATAACATTTTACCTAAAAATTGGATTGATGCAAAATTTGTGGTGTTGGAAAGATGAGTCAAATACCTTTAATTTGATAGGTTATGGGCTACATAACTCTTTATATTCTAAGGGATATAGTCGTTTTAAGTTGACCTAAGTAAAATCTTATGTCAAAACTCAATCGATAAGGAAACTTTCAACTCAACTTTGTGCTAGGAGTTTCTAGTGACCTTAATTGATATTCAAAATCATTCCTACACTAAAGAATTTACCTTTACACATATGGGCAATTTAAGAATCACCTGATATGATCCTACAAGTAAATGAAGAATGATTCGAGTCTTGACTTAGAATTTTTTGGGGTGTTACACTATTCATCTAGGTGTGACCAAGATGTATAGATATTGGAGGCTACTTTATTGGTGGCCTGGGATAAAAAAAAAACATTTCAGAGTATGTTTCTAAGTGTTAGAATTGTCAATAGGTAAAATATGATATGTTGGAGGCCATTGGGATTATTTCTTACCCATATGTTAGTTCTTCTATAATAATAATTCTCACTCCAGCATAGATATGTCAAAATTTGAGGCACTCTATGAAAGTGGATGCAAATCACCCATAGGTTGGTTTGAGGCTGGGAATATGAAACCTTTGGGTGTTGACTTGATTGGGAAAAGTTAGGAAAGGGTGTGGGTATTCATGCTATAGCAGCTCATAGTAGATTGAAAGAGTATGAACATCTCAAGGTAAGGGACATGACATTTCAGGTTGGTGATCAGATTTTGTTGAATGTGTAACCTATGAAAGAAGTCATGAGGTCTGGTAAGAAGGGTAAACTTAGCCCTTGCTACATTGGTCCGTTTTAAAGTCTTAAAGTTGTGGGTATTGTGGTGTACATGTTAGCACTGCCACCCAACCTGTCTGGAGTTCATCCAGTGCTTCATGTATTTATGCTAAAGAAATACCATGGGGATGGAGACTATATCATCAAGTGAGAATCAACAGTGTTGGACAATGACTTGCAATATGAAAAGGAACTGGTTGCAATTCTTGATCGGGATCTATGGAAACTAAGGACAAAAGAGATCAAATAAGTAAAGGTTCAGTGGAAACACAGTCCGGTTGAATTGGCTACTTGGGAGACAGAAAGGGACATGCGAGACAAGTACCCTCACTTGTTTGAAGATTTCAGGTACTACCCTATTTTCTATTTTAGCCCACCTTTTCTTATTTGATCACTCAGGAACGAGCGATGGATATTGGTATCTGTTGTAATGACCCATCCCACTCGTTATGAGTAGGCCAATAGTGAAATAAGTGACTTAAGAATTTCCGGCTAAGCCAACCTCAAATAAAATCGGGGCTAAGTGCGATCTAGGGAGATCCTAGAATAGGTGGGTATAGTGTTTAGACATAATTGATATTTTCTTGTAGCTAATAAATTAAGGAATCCATAGAGCTTTACATAATTGAATTCGGGTAAGTAAAACTCCTAGAATTGATCTTGGAGTGGACATGATATGTCGAAACGTCAAAGAAAGAGGTTGTGTTTGGAAAAAAAGTGACCTTTCTTGGATTTCCGAGTTTTTGAATTTTTACATATCCCGCTATAGCCGGTGAAATCTTGTATAGTGGTGTGTGCAAATCATTATTATGGGTTAGTTGTGCTATAGCGGAGAAAGTCGAGGTTTTATGCTGAAACAACCCCAAAACCTCCAAATTTCTGCATTTTTGTTCTTGGTGTTGTGAGGGACGATTTTAGGAATTTTGCACTTATTTTTCCAAGGAATTCATCAGGGTAAAATTTCGACACCCCAACCTTGTGCATTGATTCTTAAGCCTTAGAATCTAGGTTATTGATCTTGGGGCAAGGTTTACCTTTTAAGATTGATTTTGTTATGTGGAGGGTGAGTAAATTTTAAGTTTCTGTTATGTGGAGGGTGAGGAAATTTTAAGTTCTTCTCGACTAGGGTGGTAAAATCAAATTCGTTTCACCCAATCCGTCTAATCGGTTCAAGTTTGGACAGATTATTGATGACCCTCTCATTTATTAGCTCAATTCATTTCAGTTCATTAAAACTTGATTAATGATGTGAACAAGATTTGGAGTTACACCAACAAGGGTTGTTGTGGAATGGTAATTACTCGTTCATCCTTAACTAGATGTCTTGGGTTTGAGTCTCCCTGGATACGAAGTCGTCTTTGTTAGGGAGTGCTTTACCCACAATGTGGACTTCCCGATACGAATTCAGATCTAATCGGACCCCAATATGAATACTAGACATTGAATGAAAAACCAATAATAATAATAATAATAATAAAAAAGGGTTGGGAGGTACAACTTGCCATCAAGATAAAGTTATTGTACTATGCCTGAGGAGGAAATTGTATCACACGTGTACTTAACAATATACACTGCTAACATGACTTTGGTCCTATATATTTTCCCTCTTCATTATTTTAGCATACATTTAAGTCGTTGATTTTATTTCATTTATTATGTAAAGACTAGTTGTTGCTTTTTTCTTTTGAAAAATTATAAAATATGCTACTACGTATCATGCGTAATAGATTTTTTTCCCTTCTACCTCCATATTTCAATTCTTTAGTTCTTTCTTTTCACCAAATCTAATAGAGCCAAACAATTATAATTCTTCTTCTTTATTGCAAATTGATGAATTCTTGCAAGCATAACAATGTGTTAAACAATGTAGTAGTGTAATATCTTTCAATTGGATGGGCTTCTAGTCAGCAAGTGAGACATATCTACTTTATATTTTTCCTTCATCTTTTTTTTTTTTTTTTTTTTTAAAATAATTGTTTTTTTGGGTCAAAGAATCAATATTAATTAGGAATTAATAAATATCGATAACTTGAATAACTAATTGCCCGTGCAAGGATTGGTTTGATGCCAATGATTTTCTTGTTAAATAATTCCAAATGCTAATTGTTAGCCGTTTCTTGTGATCCTTGAAGATCTATATTTTACCTAAACTAATTAATTGTTCTAATCAATTGATTAATGGTCATCACATGGTGTAAGGTGATCATTGGAATTAATCAAACTATATGTTTAAAAATGGTTATAGATTCTTCATACTTGCTTGTTCAATTATGTGTAAAGTCACTGCCCTACACTTTGATCAGCATTGGATCTTTTATCTTAACAACTTGCTCATATGAGGATATCATATAATTAATTATAATAAATAATATAATTACAAATAATAATATGTTTTATTAATTGTCGTCAGGGTAGCTTGATTAAATAAAGTAAGTAGTATTTTATGGCAAATATATTTCTATTTATATCATTTGTGCATTCCATGTGCTGGACGCAAACGACGTCCATAACCAACTTTTCCTCAATAATATTTTCAGGATTACTCAACTAATTAATTCTCTATGAGATATTACAAGTAGTAGTTGTAAAAGAATTCTTAAAATAATAAAGCATTTAAGTGATAAGCACATGAATTACGTATCCTTATTCCCCAGTAGTATACGTATTTGTGTGATGCACTGATAATATTCAAATATTGTTTTTATTCCTTTTGAGTTATTATGTCTTATTTTAGCATGTTAAATCATATTATCTTATAAAATTTCAATTATTACATAATTCCTTAATATAATGTCCCCCCGCCTTCTTCTACCCATCCCCCCTCTCTCTAACTAAATTTGTGTGAATAGAGACCGTAAATAATGTCTTATTTTAGCATGTTAAATCATATTATCTTATAAAAGTTCAATTATTACATAATTCCTTAATATAATGTCTCCCCCGCCTTCTTCTACCCATCCCCCCTCTCTCTAACTAAATTTGTGTGAATAGAGACCGTAAATAATGTGATTATCAAAATATCTTTTATGTTTTATATTTTTCATCCATCTAAAATTATTAGAACGGCTTAATATATTGATCAAGTGTTTTTAATAATATAAAATAATTATTTATTTATTTTATTCGTGGATTCTTAATTTGTAAATTTTTATTTTATTTTTCACATCTCTTGAGTTTAAATTTATAAACAATAATATATATATATATATATATATATATATATTATTTATTACTTTATTATATTCTCAAAATTAGTTCAAATTATTATCCCTCTCCCCCTCCCCTTCTTTGTACTTTTCTTTTCTGCTGTATTTACTTTGCGATAGTTTTGACTTTGAATCATTTTCGTTTAATGTTACACGTTATAATGTTCATTTAATTCGTTACTTAGTGAGATTCACTTTATTTCATTTTTCATCAATTTTCATTGTTTAAATTTTTCTACTATATTTTATTTATGTATTATAAAATTTAAGTAGATAATTAACCGTCAATAAATATCTCTATTTATATTTTATAGTAATACTAAATTGTAATTTAAAATAAAACACTCAATTAATATCTCTAATCATATTTTGTAGTAATAAAAATTTATAACTTAAAATTTTATATATCGTGAAATTAAAACTGATAAGTTTTCTTATGCATAAGAGAGATGATAAAATGAAATATATATTAGAAGAAGATTCTAATATACTTTAATCAGTTAGAAGTAGTTTAGGGTTTAAAATTTAAATTAAAAACTTTCACCTCTATTAAATGTAATTTTATCTAATATTCAGTGTTGAAATTTTATTTTTTATTCAAGTTCAAGAAATTTATTACTGTGTCCTAAGAATTAAAAAAAATTCATCAATAACAATTTTTTTTTTAATATGAATTAATTTTAAAGAAAGAAGTAAAATCATAAATTTGTTCAATGGACTTTTTTTTTTTGTGTGTAACTTGTGTGCATCATGTCTAACTATACTCTTAAGTTATATTATTAAAAGTTTACGTTTTTAGGTTATGTTTCAACATTCACCATTGTGGCTTGCTCACATATATACTCTAAAAACTATCTTTTTTAGTATTTTAAACTCTTTATTTTCTCTCTTTATAAAAAAGAGCTACTCAAGAATAAATGTAAGACTACCACATATTGGTAACAGATAAAGGACAGTCACACATAATAAATAAAAATATTTTCTTGTAAATAAATATAGGTAATAATAAATAAAATTGAAATATTTAAATGCGTGCAAATCTATTTTATAATCCTCCTCGAAGAAAGTAGATATATGAATGTGATGTACTGCTTTTTCAATATGTAGTCTTTCCGATTAAGAGAAATAAGTTAAGATTACAAAAATATGATATAATTATATTTGTAT
Source organism: Solanum tuberosum (assembly GCF_000226075.1). Classification (NCBI taxonomy): domain Eukaryota; kingdom Viridiplantae; phylum Streptophyta; class Magnoliopsida; order Solanales; family Solanaceae; genus Solanum; species Solanum tuberosum. The sequence continues at coordinate 893,384 of NW_006239158.1, forward strand.
GCATACGTATTCACAAATAAATTCACACACACATATCTACTCTCGAATATGTTTATTTTTATAAAAACAAATTTACCAAAAAATAAAATAAAATTAAAAATAGAAATAAAATAAAATAAAATAAAATAAATATATATATATATATATATA
>NW_006239158.1:895497-917432 GCF_000226075.1 Solanum tuberosum
TATATAAATGGAAAAATTACAGAAATCCCACATTTTAGTTTACTTATTACCATTATCCCCTATAAGTTTTACAAATTTCCAAAATTCCTCATTTTTGCGCATCAGATTAGTGTATCTCGCGCATCAGATTAATGTATCAGCGCTTATATTATTGTATACGTTTGAGAGATTTCTGTAATTATAAACTTTTAAGAGATAAATTGTAATTTTACCTTAAAAATATGTGATTTCTGTAATTTGCATACAAATATCATATCAATTTTTCAAAAGAAGATCTTTTTATTACTGTTGATTATCCTTGATCTTTTTATAATATAATGATCTTTTTCTTCTAAGCTATATATTTAAATTGTGCGAAATATTTGAAATCAATAAAATATTTTATTTTGATTTCCTGCGTGTTTCTTTTTCTCTTCTTTTTTTCTTTCTTTCATTTGTTTGTTAGTTTTTTATTTATTATTATCTAAAATATTATAATTTCACTTTTCAAAATTAGGGAGTGGGGTATGTACGTGCACAACGATTTTAGATGAATGGCTACAAACTTATCTTTTATATTTAATTCAAAAAATTTATCTTTAATTCTTTCAATATATAGTTTAATTAAGTTTGTGATAATAGTCAGTGATTCCGAAGTTCCTAAATTTTTTATTTTTCAATTAAAAGAATAAATAAATTAACTTAATCAGTTTCAATTAAATTCAAAATATTCATTTGATTTTTTCTTTTTATCTTAACCTCAAATTTTAAAATTTGACTATAGATTTCAAAAAAGCTATATGATTCATACGCATATACAGATAATTAACACGTTATTAAGAAAGAAAATTATTTTCCTAATTTTATGTTATAAGTCTGATAGAATAGGGAGTCTGATATGATAGGTTAGACAATAATAATAGATCAGTTAGAAATCTTTTAGTATTGTAATTATTATCTCTTATATGTAAAATCTAGTTAATTAATATATTTAAATTCAAATTTTTTATATAGTTATTAACTTTGTTTTAAAGTTGCCAAGTGGCTTTTCATTAGCTTGCCACTTGGCTTAACCACAATGCAAACTACTCACCTTTTATATATATATATATATATCATATGTTTACTTCTTCATATTTTGAAACTATTTAGAGAAAATCTTAGCTTTGCCATTGCAGATAATAATAATTAATGACTCATATCACATATAGTTTCTAAGGCATCTATCAACATAGTCGAATCTAATTTCAGAAGACCCCATAAATATATAGTCACATTAATATTATAAATTAATAATTCTTTAAAAGTACAAACATGTACAAGTTACTGAAATGAGATTTTATTGATGTACCATATATTTACGATACTGGTAGTGCTTTAAAATTTAGGTTTTGCATGTCTTTTAAGCCTTTCTGGTAAATTTTATGGTATTTTATCTATGTTTTGCAGGAAAATAGGTGTTAGTAGCATGGATTGAAGAATTGAGTGTTAGTAGCTGACCAACGTACGAGACATAGAAACTTCTACGAGCCATAGAAACTTCTACAAGCCGTAGAAACTTCTACAAGCCATAGAAACTTATATGAGTCGTAGGTGGCATGTGTAGATAGGATCTGAGGTTTTAAAGTTAAGTGTAGAGCCATAAGAGAGGACTATGAGCCGTAGAAACTTCTACGGGTCGTAGGTCCATATTTGTAAAAGAGATTAGAGTTATGGGCTCCAGAAATAGGTTTACGAGGCGATTGGACATACCATGCAAATTTCTACGGACGGTAGGTCCTGTTTGTAGAAAGATCCTGAGACATGTTTGAAGACTACTTTCATCAGAGAAACTCCACGACCCGTAAGAAGTCCTACGGCCCATAGGTCGTAGAAACTGTTGCTAAATCTACTTTTCCTTGTTTTCCTTAGCTTATTTTAAATAGTATTACTTGTTTATAAGTACTATGGTAAAAGTTTTTTTTAGGAGTTTGACATTTTGGTTTTGAGAATTAAGTTGTGAAATAATTTTCCATTTAATTCTTGAATCTTTTGGTTTATATTATATCATTGATCTTCATTATTATTTTGCAATTTTCAATTGATGGTTCCAAAATCCAACTATTCTAATTGCAAGTTCATGACTTATCTTAACCCAATTAAACTGAATTGTGATCAACCAAGCATGAGTAGCTAATTTCACAACTAGGGTTGTGGGAACCATGAGAAATTAACAAAGTAGACCTAATAACTAGTAATTCTTGAATAATGTTTACGCATGTATTGTTTTTCTTTTCGCTTTGATTGTTTTTTAATGGAGGCCTATGTTAGAACTCGCCTTATTCCCACTCTCTAGACCACGGGGGTAACGAATGGGAAAAAAGATTATCCTTCTTAGCCAAGAATTAAAAAAAATGATACTGTCAACTTCAACGTACATGGACCTATTTAGCGATCCGCCGAATGTCATTAGGTGAACTATATCGGGTCCGCCAAGTTGAACTTCATATTTTGTATTTATATAGGCATCATCAACGAGCTTAAGCTCCTTTGGTGATACGTTGAACACGTTCGGCGACGTTAGTCACAAACCGCCAAACAGTGGCACCTAACAAAACAAGGCCAAGAGTCTTTTCTCTTCTCTTCATGATTCTCAAACCCAAACCCATCCTCCTTATTTTTCTCTCATATGTGCTTATCTGAGGTTGGTATTTGAAGTTATTTTTAGTGTTTTTGCTTAAATTTGATGCATATTGATTGAGTTAGTTGTTTTTGTTGCTATGGTGTTGTGTGATTCATGTGAGTTTCTTAATTTTAGTCCATTGCATGATGCTCATGAACTAAGATAGTTGATTTTGTGCCTTAAATTACTTAAATTGATTGTGAAGGTTAAAACTTCAAATCTGACTATTGAATAATATGGATTTTCTATGAATATTGTTTGGGTGAAGTCTGGGTTGCCCAGTATTGTTTATTTGGCTTGTATTTTCCCAATGATGGATAGGGGTGATGTCTTTCTTAAGGGCAAATCATCGATTTAGGAATGATTTGTTAGAATTTGGGGGAGATTTGAGTACCTAGGGGTAAATTAGCATGTGGGTAACTTGTTAAAAAGCTTGGGTGTTGGGTAGTGTCATATTTTGGTGTGAAATTTTGAAAAATTGACGTTGGTCTCACCAAGGTGATTAGGAGAATCTCTGAGTAAGCTCCAACCGCCTTTTAATTTTGAATTTTTGACTTGGGTCCTGTCACATTCGGTGGACTTGTCTTAGCTCGGCTAACCATCTCGGTAGATCATCGAGTTAGAGATGACATCGGCCTTTACACCTGACTCTAATCTGTTTAGCACTGTCACCTTTGGTGGATTTGTCTTAGCTCGCCAAACCAACTCGGCAGATTGCCGAGTTGGAGTTGACATCGTCCTTTGTGCCTGAGTCAATTTATGTCTGGTCCTATCAACTTCAGCGAGCTCTTCTGAGCTCGCCCAACCTGTTAGGAGAATCACCTTTCCATTCAGCGAGCCTCAGGACATTATTTCAACTATAATTTTTGTGGACTTCTTTAGAACTAACCTTTACCTGATCTTTGTTTTGACATGTTTTGCTTTATGAAAAATGAGCAACGGTAAAAGAGTTGTGTCATCTGAGTCCGACTTCACTGCTCCTCCACTCCTATAAAATGACTTAGGGGTAGCAATAAATGAGCCCTTTGAGTAGCAACAAGCCACTCTACACACCACTACTCGTGTGAGTGAACTACAAAAGAAGGTTGTAGAAAGAAAAAAGAGTGCAACCCGCTCCAAGTTACCTCAAGACCTAGCCACAAATGCGAGTGCATCTAGGGTGCTCTCGATAATAGCTCGAAGAGCCCTCAATGTACTATACTTGAGGATATGTGGTTTTCCATGAATGGAGTGATTAGTGACTAACCATCCATATGGGACACAATCAAGTTCTATGGGTTTGAGCCATTCAATAGAGCTCGACCCCCATATGTCCCAACACAGGTTCATGATTTTTATGCAACCTATGCAAAGGCCGGTTGGAACCTCTGATCTCTGATATTACTCCTGTGTGGATGGCACGTGGAGCGAAGATCGAAAAGAAAGACATCAATATTGTAGCTTGGTTTTGGTTTGGATTTATTAACAATATTCACATACCATCCCTGAACGAGTCAATCATTTGGAACCTCAAGTCCGTTTTGGTAGGCTCCACCATTGACCGCGAGGAGATTCATGTGGAGGCTATTATTGAGGAGAAGATGCCGATAAGAGCCAGACTTCTCTACATTTCCCTGTTCTGATCATGCAGTTGAGTGAGGCTGCTGGAGTGTAATTCCTGGAGAGATCTGATGTCAGGGTTTCCCCCACCTCATCCACTGACATTCGCAGGATAGAGAGTGACTATTTGAGAGATGATGCAGCCAAAAAGAAGCCGTCCCCACCTGACACCACATTGATACTGGATCCCACTATTGTAGAGTCTAACACTACTTATCCCGTCCCTGTTGTGGGGACTTCAGATATCACTTCATCCTCCTCTGTACCTTCCTGAACTTCTGCACCCTCCACTTTGAATGCACACCCCCTACATCCTCGACTCAGTTGACTCAAACCTTGATTTATCGGATGGGCAACCTTGCCCATTCTACGGATGTGAGGGAGTCTAGACTTGAGAGGGAGGTGCCAGATATGATTACCACGCTCAGTAACACTACTTTATTTCACGTGAGAGCTGATATGGTTAGCCATATGTGTTTTTTAGCTTCTTATGGAGAGAGTCTTTATAACCTCACGGTTAGAGTTGATGATATAGAGAGATGTAATGGTAGCTCCGTCTGGTTGACTAAGATGCGGAGTGATATAGCTACTTTTAAGGCTGGTGTGGACAATCTATGGTCCACCGATATTTCCATGCTATGGGGTGAGGTCCCCTTCCCAATATGCCTGCCTATGTTCCTCTGACTAATTCTAGAGCTAGTGGACCTTCTAGGTTAGATGAGCAGCTATGTGTGATGATTCCGAGAGAATAGATGATGAGGCTGATGATGGTTCAGCTGATGAGACTGATGAGGATGACTCCATGAGAGAGGATGAGAAAATTAGTATTGAGGCCTTAGCAGAGTTACAGATTTTATAGGAGTTGATTGTGCACGCGACTTTGGAGAGATCTCAATTAGAGACCTCTCGGATTGGCACTAGTGGAGTCAATCTATCAGATTCTACTATTCCTCTTTGATTATCATTTCAAGCACACCTCATCCAATTCTAGGTGCAAACAATCTTTAAGCAGTATAAAACCCAATGAAGAGTTGGGGTCGAACCCACAGGGAGCGGTACGTGTTCAAATTCAGTTATGAAGTACCAATGTGGTCCAAATAGTTATAGGAATAGAAATTATCAAAAAAGACATGTAAAAAAGTTAAAGGGGTGACAACAAATGTCAAATGGGGATTTTGGTTTGTTATTAGCAGCTACGACGCAATCAAACAACAATGAAATAACAATATCAAGAGGAATTCTCGGGATGTGATTGATTATAGGCAAATTTCTCTATATGGGTAATTAAAACTACTAATAAATATCTAAATGCCAATGGGTAGGCTGGGCTATGATTGAAATAGCTTTCTCTCGAACAACTACTTCGATTCAAGTGGTTTCTCTCGAACATCAACAAGCTTAACAAATAAGAACAACCCACAACCTTAATACATCCTCTCTCTTTCGAGCAAGATGGGTAGTATTTGGTTTAGGATTCACTCTTTCGAGTTGAACCCACATCAACCCAATAAATACAAACCATTAATCAAAAGCTTTGGTTCAAAAACCTGTCTCTCAAGCAAGCTAAGAACTCAAAGTTAGAACTGCATTTGCAACTACAATTCATAAATTAAAACACAACTAATGACTAAACCCACTTCAATATAGCATTTAAATTAGTAATAATCAATACACATCAACTAATTCAACCCATAATCACACTCTAAGAATTGGAGTTTTAGCCACACATCATAAAAACAGAAAAACGATTACCAAATGCATTAGCCATGGTATGGGTAAGAGTCTCCAAGCCTTTACAATGATTTCCAAGAATGAATTTCAAAGACCCACTTTCCAAATCTTCCAGAATTGTACAATTCAAACTCAAAAATCTAGATAAAACTCTAAGTCTCAAATGGGAACTGTAATGTCTGGAAATAACTCTAATATCTGCCAGAAAACTCTTCAAAATTACATTTAAAATCCAATTTATAGTTTCTCAAAATTAAGCCTGAAAGTTCACTCGGTGGATTAAGTCGCGCCGAACCGAACCGATCGGCGATCCGCCGAGTGTCCTATTACATCGCCATTTTGCATTGGCCTTCAGCATCTTAAGTCATGTAACTTTGGGCAATCCAATTTGTTGTAGCGGAAACGATCGGTGATTTACCGACTGCCCATATCTGTCGCCAATTTGGTTTCTTCCCTCAGGGCTGGCACATTGGAACTTTAGGCGTTCTGAAGAGGAACTTGACGGTTCACCGAGTGGTCTTGGCGATCACCAGGATAGCTTTTCTCCACTTCTTCAGCTTGTTTTGTTCCTTTTTGCATGTTAGTGTCCTTGTTTTGCTCCTTAGTCCACATGCCTGAAAATCAAGGCTTTAACATCAGTTTCTAGCACAAATTAGGCATTTGAGGATACTAAAACTATTAAAATGAAGCCCTAAATGAGTCCAAATCTCGGACTCATCAACACTCCTAACTTAAAATTTTGTTTGTCCTCAAGTAAAACTCAAGATCAGCAGTTCAAAACGGATGTCTACAAATAGTGCTGCATAAGACTCAACATAAATGCACACAACAAGGTTCAAACTACTCATACAATGATTAATTGTGCACTCAAAGATTCAAATTGTGACTCACCATTATCAAAGATGCTCAAGTTCACAATACTTGCTTCAAATTGAAGTTGGAGCTCAACAAAGGTACTCAAATGCCCTCACAACAAAGATGATTCCATATTCACACAAAATTTCTCAACAATTTAAAGTCCCGAAATCACATACAACTCTCGCACTCACAAAGATGAACACTTGCATGACTTCACCCATAGGTTTGCCCTTATTTTCCAATCAACATTCATTTCAGCTCACTCAAGATCACAAAGGTCTTTTCAAGGCTTGTAACGGGGCTGAGTGTAAATGTATGGTCATTTAGGCTTAGTGCCTTCTACCTTCATGACATATGGTCTGAACATCACTTTCCTCCTTTTTCTTAAACATTTCAAACATGCTCATAATCCACCCCATTATTCAACTTCCTATGAACCACCAGATACCCCATTTCTTTTGCAATTTTCACTACTTTATTTCACAACTTTTTCGATCTTTTTCTGTTCCATCTTCTTTTTTATTTCCCTCTTTTTTTTTTACATGGAAAAGTCCTATCTTTTTCAAATAAATCACACAAAGGAGGATTTCTCACACTTCTTGAGTTTTCTTCTCTTTTCACCACACCTCCAACTTAGGCTTTTGGCCTAAGTTGACTATTCAAACAAACCATACTTCATGAAAGTTATGGGTGAATGGACAAAGAGAGGTCATAATTGCTCAAGTTTCTTCCAAGAAAAAGGGTAAGGCTCAGAAAGGTGTCAAGAAAGGTTCACACATCTCACAAGGTTGGCCACAAAAGAGGTATATTGTCAATTTGGTTCACTCTTCAAAATTCTTGCCTAAGATCATTTCAAGTGCTTGATCACTCAATCAACCAAACCAATGGGGAAAATTCTAGGTTTTATCTCACAACTTGTTTAAAGTAATCTCATCACACAAGGCATTGGTACCAATATCAAACAAGACTCCACACATTCTAGCTAGTGTGCAATGTTCATCACAAAAGACTCATTCGATAATCGGCTAGTCACAACGAGATGCTAAAAGTTCACATATTGTCTATGCAACTTCGTTTGCCTCATCGTAGCCACATATTCATTTCGTTCAATTGAGAGCACTATTTAAGTCTTCGATATTGATCACAACCGACTCTCAAATTCATACAAGAGCAGCTACAATCACACACAAAAGGGGTGGCAAAATTTCAAAAATTAGGTTCAAAACCATTTTTATTCAAAATAATGAGCCACAAGCTAAAACATCTGCAAGATCAAGATCACAACAATATATATATATATATATATCAAAAAATAAGCCCAATATTCACACAACCAAAATCAATATCACAAGAGGTAGGTATGGAAATACCTCACCCCCACCCAACAAAATAAGCAGTTGTCCTCAAATGCAACTAAAACAAAATAGTCAATAAAATGACAGAGAGGGAGGTAAAAAGTCATCCTGCCAGGCTAAGCCTGGGGTGAAGTTTGCATCTCAGTCACTCCATATATTTGGGCATCAATGCCCGGAGTCACACTCTAAGATTGGGCATCAGTGCCCGGTCTCTCATCAGCCTTGGCTCCACTAGAGCCTGCCATAAAAGTATCTCTCAAGGAGGCCTGCCTAGCTGTCTCGAACATGGCACCCTCTAAGTCAGCCAGGGCTTCATAAATAGCCTCATCTCGCACCTCAAGCTGCTTCTCATCTGTCTCGGCCACAGACTCAGCAGCAGCAAGTTCAGCCATAATATCATCTCCAGTGGCAGCCATAGGCACCTCAGCATAGGCTGGAACATCTGCACTCGGGTCATCTGGGATCTCCACCGTCCCAAATAGCGAAGTGAAGTTTGTGGACTTCAGATGGTCCACATCCTTCCTCAGCTCAGAAACATCGGCTTTCAAAGTCATCATCGCATGAGTAACACCATGCCCCTTCTCACAAACCTCTACTCTCGTTGTGAGGGCATCAATAGAAGCCCTGAGAGGTGTCAGTGCAGTAGTAATAGCTCTCTCAATCATCCAGAGAACCTCGACCTCTAACCAGGAAGCATGCACATCGTTAGAATGGGCTAGATGCCTCATCTTGAGAAGCATGGCCTGAGTGATCGGAGTCCTAGAGACAGTAGTACCAGCAGCATATCTAGGGGGCGGGGGAGCAGTAGAAGAACTCGGGGCCTCAGAAGAAGTGGAGCTAGAAGTACTTGAAGGCCTAGATGTTGAAGTAGGCAAGGCTGCCTCTGCAGGTAATGTATCGATACCAACCTCCAGGGATATGTCCACCGGAGCTGCTCTCCTTCTATCAGCCTTGTCCCATATGTACTCAGCCTCTATGCGACGGATGTCGGTAGAAGATGTAGGTGTAAACTCGACATCCCTCTTCTCATCATGAGGAACTCCGGCATGACGACACAACTCTGTGATCAGTATTGGAAAGGGAAGGGACGTCTGGCGCTGCTTAGCCCTCATGTCCATCTCCTGTTCGATAATTAATCCCAAATTCAGCCGCTTCCTGGCTATGATAGATCCAAGATAGGTTGCCTTCGGGTGGCGACGAATGGACTCATTCTGTGAAGGAATAATCGAGCTGCTGATGAATCCAAACCAGTACCTTGCAGTTATATTTAAGTCCTTCTTCTCGATAGGTGCTCCAGCGTCAATCCACCTCAGGATGGTGTCAGAAAGCAGAGGGGCTAGCCAACCCTTTAGGTCATCTAAAGTCTTTGTAGTAATCATACCCTGGTACTCGTGCATGAAATTTGTGGCCCTCTCAAAGACAACGTTGATATGATTGCTGCTACATCCAACTTTTCTCCCTCGAACCATCATAAACTTCACTGGCCTGAAGGCACTAGCCTTCTTCTTCCCCTGAGGTACTAGATCACTTTAGGTTGAGTAGAATTCCCGGACCAAAGTGGGAATGTATGGGCCATGGGTTGTGAAGATCTCGAATATGTGGAACCGAAGAGTGTCCCACACATCTGGATGCCTGTCCGCTACACCATCCGTGGACAATCTCTTCTCCTCCAAGATGGTCATCGGTCCTTCGACCTTTAATCGGTTGAGTAACCGGGGAGGAGGACCCTTTACTGGTGGTGTCAGAACCACCGTATGTGTCGGAGGAGGCACTAAATCTGAAGCTGGAAGGTTTGGCTCTGGACTCCTAGACGGATCATGTCGAGCTTTGGAGCGTAACTCCGCTTGTCGGGCCTGTAACAATTGGTCGTCCTCAGGCTCAGAGAATGAAGCCTGAGAATCATATGACTATCTCTCACTGCCGCAGTTGTACGCTGGTGTCTCATCCATTGGCGCTTTGCCCTTTCCCTTACCTCCCTTCGGAGGTAGCTTTTTGCGCTTGGCATTGGAAGCAATTGCTTCCTCACTTTGCCCTTTCCCTCGCGCCCGTTTGAGGGTCAGCATCCCACTATCATTTAAGTTTGTTCTAGCCATTCCTACAAACCACATAGAAAAATGTTAGAAAAAGTTCAAGAAAAATGTAGAAATTCTGTTGTAGAAAGATTCGCTAAACCATTCGGCGAGTCGCCAAGTCACTAAGGCAAGCCAGATCGAACTCGTTGAAAGTACCAGCGCAAATATTTTCTAGAATAAAGACAGGTCGGCGATAATCAAGGCCATTCAGTGAATTGCCGACACTAATCGGTGAGCTAGAAGTAGTTCACCGAGAGTTACAGTGTATTTTAAGGGTTACGGGCGTAGAAAGGGCGATCAAGAAAACCTTTCTGCGTGTCGCCGAGTGAACTCGGGCATCTCATCAAAAGTTACAGAACAAACTCAACCAAAACTTAAATAAAAGGCGATCTGTAGGGACTTTGGCTAACTGCCGAACCACTCGGTGAGCTCAACTTAGCTCACCAAACAGCCCAATGTGCCAACTTTAAACCCCATTTCTCAGAATAAAGTCTACGGCCCCCAAATTCAAAATTAAATCCAAAAACCATTCAATTAACACTAGACCCATACTACCCATGCCCTCGGGGTACTCAGACTTCCCTCGATTTGGCAAAAATTGGCAATTTGATGACTTTTTCCCTTAAGAAAGACGTCAAATGCTCAATCATTGGGCAAATTACGTCATTTAGCACAATTCGGGGTTACTTAGACTTCACCCCACTAGACCCAACACAAATATACCTCAACCCAACAATTTAAACTCGCTTTTACAAGCAATAGCACGAAAATCAATCAATTTAAAGCATTTAGGCACACATTTTAATTCCTTACAGGCAAACCAACACTTATAATGTAAACATGATTATAACAATTGCTCAACACAAAACAACAACAATTTACCTATTGCATTTGATTTCAACCACAAAATTAAAGAATGGGGTTTAAAAACCCAACCTTAAAGCCGAATTTAAAAGTTGTATAGCTAGGCGGAAAAGTTCCCCAATTTCCAGCAATGAGTTCACAAAAAGAGCGGGTAAAAAAAATAAAATATGCAAGATCTAAGGTTGGGTGAGAGGGTAAGAGAGTTAAAAATGAGAGAAGATGAAGGATTGTAAAATTTTAAACCGTTTGACATTTAAAACCTTTCATGGTCGCCGAACCTTCGGCTAATTAAGTCATGGTCGCCGAACCACTTTGCGATGCGCCGAGTGGTAATTTTCTCGTCGAGTTTTACAGAACTCCCATCAATTTTGGGGTTCAAACGGCGGACAAAGTTGGGCTCGCCGACCTTTTCGATAAGTCGTTGAATGATCATGTAGCCCGCCGAGTTTTACAGAGTTCCCCTTCAAGCTTGGTGATTCCAATGGTGGTCCAAGTCGGGGCTTGCCGACCTGTTTGGCATGTTGCCGACTGGACTTTGGCTCGCCAAACTACCCATTTTCCAACAGTTTTAACTTTTCAACTTGCACAATCAACACCCGTTATTCAAAATAAAAAACTAAAGCATTAAAAACTTGGGGTGCCTCCCAAGAAGCGCCTTAGTTAACATCGTGGCACGACAAAAATACCAATTTAAGATTCATTTAAATGGGGTTTGCCAAGGTATCACTTGGTAGGCCCCCTTTTGGCCTTGGATTCAAATGAGAATAAATTTGACCCATTTGGGTCTCCAACTGCTTGATTGATACGAAATGAGAGGTAACCGCCTGATTAAGTGTAGAGACATCCTCCTTCATCTCTTTCAACACTTTGTTCGACCCTTCAACTTTGTTTAGAATACGTGAGAGAATGTCTTCCATACGAACATTTTTAGACTCCTTGGGCTTTTGTCGCTCATGGGTGGGACGTACCTGTCCTTTTCACCCTCTCTTTCCTTCTAAGTGGCGTTACGATCACGCCAATTCCTATCACGGTCTCTCCATCCCTCATCTCTATTCCACCCGACCTTGGATTGTTTGAACGATAACCTCCACCTTGATTAGCTAGGAAGTTAACTTCCTCATTGTACAATGATTCAAACTGAGTTTCTTCGGGGTTCACTCCACCAACACCCACATCATTAACACTCTTCATAACACTGCCCATCACAGTTTTTGCTAACAGATCCAGTTGAGTTATCATTTTGGCCATGCTTTGGTCTCTCTCTTGATCCTTTTCGATCTGCTCTTCCGTCATTCTAAAAGTGAGAGGAGAGACTCGGTCTTCACGAGTGTACCATGACCTATTGATCTTGGTTATGCCATTAAGGAGCTAAGATGCTACTTCATAGGCTGTTGCATTGTACCTCCAGGAAGAAGTTGATCAACAACTCCTTTGTTCTCCGAGTCAAGGCTCATATAGAAGTATTAGTGCAATATATGGTTCTGCAGCCCGTGGATTGGACATTGAAGCACCAATTTCTTAAACCTCAGCCATGTCTCATGGATAGGTTCACCTTCCAAGCGTTTGAAACCTTGGATACTATCCCTAAGGGTCATCATATTTGACGGGGGAAAGAATTGCACATGAAATGATGTAGTAAGCTCATCCCAAGAGGTAATGGAATCCCTTGGCAACTAAGCGAACCATTTACTAGCCTTACCCATTAGAGAGAATAGAAACAACCTGAGATGGACTGATTCTTGTGATACTTTCTTGAATGAGAACGGACCAGAAATGTCCACGAAGTTCCAAATATGCTCATGTGGGTCTTCGTGAGCCAATCCTCCATACAATCCTTTTATTTGGAGGAGCTATAGCATTGTGCTAGTGGCATGGAAGACAACATTCCTTTCAATTGGAGGTAGACGTATTGCACTCACACCACCCAATAGAATTGAGTTATTCATATTTGGGTCATCTACATCATTAAGATTCCCAATATCATCTTGGTGGCCCACTTGGCTACCATTACTCCCGTTTGAGCTCATCTCTTCCTCTGTTCAACACAAAACAAAAACTAAAGTAAGTCGATTCAACTATAGCCAAAAAGATCACAATTCAACTTCAATAAAATAATTTCAAATAACACCACTCCTCGGCAGCGGCGTGATATTTGCGTAATCAAGGACACAACTTCCAATGCAAGTGTCTACGATCGATTAATAGTATAATAACCCAACCAAGGGTTGGGATCGTCCCAAGAGAGTGGTTTTGAGAATTTATTGAAAAATAAAATTTAGTTCTAACTAGTCGTAGCTAAAGACATCAACGAGTAATATCATTGTAAATTAAAAAGGGGGACACAAGAGTGTCAATTAACAATGGGGGGTTTTTGTCGTACAAGTAAGGTAAAATTCAACAAAATAAACAAGGGTTTCTAAGTAATGAGAGGGAATCCTTGAGATGTGATGGGAATACGGGTTTAAGCTAGATTATTGGGTACATGCTTGCGATAGAAAATTTATAGAGTAATAATGACTAGGCTAAGCTTTTATGTGGGAATAAGTTCTCTCTCGAGCAACTTACCCCGTTTCAAATGAGTTCCTCTCAGACACCCACTTGCTGAATGAAGACCAACCTACGCCTTACTGCACTCACTCTCTCAAGCTGAGTGTTAGGATATGGGACTAGGGTTCACTCTCTCGAGCTGAACCACATGTCGACCCACTCCTTAGGCCATCAAGCTAGTAGTCTTGGTTTCGTGACTTCTCTCTCGAGAAAGCCGAAAGCACATAAATAAACTTGTATTTACAACTACAAATTTGTTAGATTAATCCACAACTACTATACGAAATCACCATTAATATACATCTAAACTATCAGCAAATAAGACCCAACAACAATCTTCACTCATATTCGCTAAATCACACCCCAAGAATGGGGGGTTTTTAGCCACACATCAAGATATATAAGTTTATACCTAAATGAGCTTGCATTCAAATGGGTATGAAAATTTAAGTCTTGTTACAGGCCAAGGATGAAGAATCCCAGAGACCTAAGTCCAAATCCTTGGAGATGAAACCCTCTTCTTCTTCAAGTTTTCAAAACCCTCTAAAACTTATAGCAAAATTATCCAAGATGTACTATTCTCTAAGTGAAAATTATAATAAAATTTCCACACTAAAAATCTCATACTAAGCTAAAACTCTCAACGAGTATTTGTAGTTTTCAGAAATCTGTGCTGCAGCGGATCATTCGGTGACATTAGTCGGAATCGCCAATCAACTCGGTGAATAGCCCCTTGATGTAGTTCATCGCCGTCTTGCACAATCCTTCAGCATCGTCGTGCTCTGGGTCATTGGGCGACATAGTACTGCCTAGCAGAACATCTCAGCGATGTGCCGATTGCTCTTTTTTTCTGCCGATTTGATCCTTTCCTTCAGGACTCAATACACTGGAAAAAAAGGCGAAGTGAGACCCTTCGGTGACTTACCAAGTGGACTCGGCGATCCTCAGGCCTTCATTTCTTTGTTCTTTTCAGCCCTTTTAGTTCTTCTTTTGTGACGTAGTGTCCATGCTCTCTTCAACTTCAAATACTTGGAACTTAAGGGTTTTCATCAGATATTGAGATAAAATAAGCATTTGAGGACACAATTTCTATTAAAATATAGCCCTAGATGAGTCCAATTTGTGGATTCATCCACACCCAAAACTTAAGCTTTTGCTTGTCCTCAAGCAAACTCAAGTTCAGCCATTCAAAAAGGGTGTCTCAAACAGTGCTACACAAGACTCAATCATGAATGCACACAACAAGACACAATTTACTTATGCAAGGATCAATTGTGTACTCAAAGATTCAAGTTGTGACATACCATTACCAAAGATTCTCATGCTCACAACACTTGTTTCAAATGCAAGTTCAAGCTCAACTATTGTGTTCAAATGCCCTCACACAAAGAGTGATTCCATATTCACACAATGGTTTCACAGTTTAAAGTTTTGGAATCAGATGCAACGCTCACTCTCACAAAGAAAAACATAATGCATGCTTTCACTCATAGGTTTGCCCGTATTTTCCAATCAACATTTGTTTCAGCTCACTTAAGATCAAAAAGGTCTTTTCAAGGCTTGTAATGGGGCTGAGTGCAAAGGTATGGTCATTTAGGCTTAGTGATTTTCATCCTCATGAAATGTGGTGCTCATAACACTTCCTTTCCTTTCCCTTTCATCATTTTTATTAGTGCTCATAAGTCATCCTTTTATTCACTTTCCATGGAATGCTTGGAAACCCCATTTCTTTTGTACTTTATTCCACAAATTTCTTTTTCATTCTTTTTTTGTCTTTTTTATTTATTTATGTGGAGGGGTTCCATATTTCTCAAAACCATGGGTGAGATGGACTTTCTTGCACTTCTTGATATGCATCTTCTTTTCACCACACCCCCAACTAAGGCTTTTGGCCTAAGTTGGCTATTCAAATTAACCACAATTTCATGAAGATTAAGGGTAGTGGAGAAAGAATGGTTTAGTGTTCATCAAGTTTCTTTCAAAGAAGGTTAAGGTTCAAGGGGTGTTCAAGAGAGGTTCACACACTCACAAGGTAAGTTGCAAAAGAGGTATATGTCAAATTGGCTCACACTCATAAAAATTGCCTAAGATCATATCAAGAGAAAGCTTCACTTAGTTGACCGGACCAACGGGGCAAATTCTAGGATCTATCATGCACAGTTCACAAGTAAGCTCATCACATAGGCATCGACACTTAAGTTAAACAAGACTCCACACATTCGCTAGTGTGCAATGATCATCACAAGAGAATCAATTTGATACAAGGCTAGTCATAACGAGATGCAAAGAATTCACATATTGTCTATGCAACTTCATTTGTCATCATCATAGCCACGCATTCATATTCGTTCGATTGTAAGCACTATTCAAGTCATCGGTATTGATCAGGACCGAGGTTTAAATTTTGCAAAAGAACAGCCACATTCAAGAGCATATAAAGGGTGGCGAAAATGTGCGAAAAATTCAAAACTTTTCGGAAGGAAGGGTTCAAAATCTTTTTGCAAGTTTAAAATAAAAAGGGAGCCATAAGCTCAAACGTCCACAAAAGGCAATATTTAACACAATGATAGCTCAAAGCCCAAATATATAAGTAAAAACACGAGTCACAAATAGCACACAAAAGGTGGGTCTCACCCCACCACAAATAAAAGCAATTTGTCCTCAAATGCAATGAACATAATTTGAATTTAAAATAAGGAAAGATAGAGAGGGAGGTAAAGAGTTGATCCTGGTTAATCGGTCGCTCCATCTGTCTGGGCTTTAGTACCTAGAGTAACCTCCAGAAGGACCAGCTCCACTAGATCCAGCAACAGGTGTTAAGGAATCCTGCACAACAACATCTATCATGATTGCTTCCGTCTCGGTCAGGTCTTCATCTGCAACTCCCTCAGTTTGTTCATGCATCTTTTCATCAGTCTCTACTTCTGACTCAGGGTTGGCTATCTGCTTTTCTCTATCCCCATGTCCAGTGGTTGTCAGAGGCATTTCAGGTACGTCTGGAATCTCCCCTGTTCCAAAGACCATGGACACATCGGTGGACTGCAGATGGTCTACATCTTTTCGCAGTTCAGCAATGGTAGCTTTTAAAGCCGTCACCTCCTCTGTGGTACCTTGGTGTGTTCACACACCGCTATTCTGGTTGTTAGGGTGTCAATGGTAGTGCTCAGAGGTGTTAGAACATCAATTAGGGAAGTCTGGATCATGCCTAGAACAGAGGCCTCTAGACTAGTAACCCGACGATCAGCAGAAAGGGCCAACTGTCCCATCCGGAGTACGGAAGCCTGTCTGAGTAGAAGCCGAGAAACAGCAGCAGCGGTAGTAGGTCTTGGAGACCATGTAGCAACAAGAGAACCTGGAGTATCAACGGGAGTAGCAGTGACAATGGATATACCTGAAGGCTCAGGGACCGGAGTAAGCATAGGTGCCTCTACAGGCAATGATTTTGTGTTTACTAACTCCACTTTTGCTGCATTCTTCATTTCTGCTTGATCCTTAAGGTATTCGGCTTCGATCTTCCGGATATCAGTAGAGGTTGTAGGCATCACTTCCACATCCTTCTTGGCATCTCGAGGCACCCGAGCTCGTTTGCATAATTCTGTGATCAAGACTGGGAATGGAAGTGAGGTTCGGCTCTGTCTTGCGCGCATGAGTATCTCTGAAGCAGTGATTGTACCCAAGTTTATCTGAGTTTCCTCTATGACGCAACCCAGGCAAGCTGTTTTGGCAAGGCGAAGGAGCGACTCATTTTGGGATGGCATAATTGTGTTGCTGATAAAACCAAACCAGAACCTTGCGGCTATGTTTAGTTCTTTCTTTTCAATCTGGACTCCTTCCGCCGACCACTTGGGAGTCTCATATGAAATTAGAGGGGCTAACCACCTTTTCATCTCATCCATTTTATTTGTTCTGATCAAGTACTAGCAGTGATCCCCAACATTCATGGACATGCCCAAGACTGCGTTGATTTCCTCATATCACACTTCACCCTCCTGCCTCTGACAACCACGTAGTCAACTTTTTTGAAGGCTGCTGCTAGCTACTTTTGTTGGGGTATTAGTGCACTGTATGCACCGTAGAATTCTCTCACCCAGCTTGGAATATATTGGCCATGGGGTTTGGTGAAGATTTGGAACTTGTGGTATCTCAGACACTCCATTATCTCTGGGTGCCTATCTATAACCCCGTCTATGGACAAACGCTTTTCCTCCAGAATTGTCCTTTGCCACTCAACCTTTATTGGATTTGTTGATTTAGGCGGAGGACGTTGTACTGGAGATGCCAATACCATTGCCTGCTCTGGACTTAGAGGTATAGTAGTGGTAGGCTGGGGAGTCCTCGCCCTGGATGCATCATTCAGTTTCCTAGTTTGCCACTCATCCCTCTGTGCTATTAACAGATCATCCACATCACAACCCACACCGCTCTCAGATTGGTTGGGGTCATCTTCATAAAAGCCATTATTGTCAATGCTTGCATTTGATAATTTAAGGGTCTTGTGTTTTCCCTTTATCTTTTCACCAGTTGTGGAGAGTTTAGAAACCTTGATTTTGAATGTGTCTGCATTCTTGTTGATTGTAATCCTTTTTGTTTTACCTTGGGGTAGCTTGCTTCTTCCTGCAACTTTAGATCTAGCCATTTCTGCAAAGAATTCGGAAGAGGGTAAAACAACTAAATTAAATTCAGAGGGGCACAATTGCAGAAAAACTCGCCGAATAGATCGGTGAGTCGCCAAGTTGCTTTGGCAAGCAGGATTTTATCCGCTGAGGGACTCTGTGCAAAAAGGTTCGGGAGTGCAGACAAAGGGCGACCAAGGGGACATTCGGTGAGGCGCCGAATGCGTTTGGCGATCAAAGATTTTTGGCCGAAAGTTACAGAGCCCTTATCACAAGTAGCATGAAATTAAAGGCGAGATAGAGTGATTCGGTGAGCACGCTGAATGGCCTAAATTTATCAGAAGGGGACAACACACGACATAGAATAAAATTACTTGCAATGAGAGTATAAATATCACAATTGAGTGCAGGGTTTAGAGAACCAACCTTTTAGGTAGATTAAGTCAAGTCGTGATGCTAGGCAGCAAGTTAGTATAGATCCAAGCACTACTAAAGCAACTGGCACACTTACGAGGTGCGATTTTGCAAAAATTGAGAGTGAGAGAAAATGAAAAAGGTTGAAAGTTAAAACCCGTGGCTTTACAAAAACCATCCAGATCTCACCCATTCGGCGACATTAGTTGAATTTTCTCCGCTGCTCGGCGATCCGCCGCGTGTTTACCTACCTCACCAAGTCTTACAAGACCTTCAGTCAAAGTAAGGATCCAAATGGCGGTCTTTGTCGAGGTCGCCGATCTAGTCGGCGATTCGCCAATTGAACTTGTGTAATTCATCCTGTACTTTTCATGCCCAATCCTACAAAATCAAAACACCTTTATTTAAAAAATAATATAATTAAAGCAGTTAAGGGTTTTGGGTTGCCTCCCAAACAATGTCTTAGTTAACGTCGTGGCACAACGCGTGTTAACACCTAAACTTTACTTTTGGGGTTAGCCAAAACATCATTTGGCAACCCCCTGCTTTGTGCCTAATGGAGATGAGGCATTACATGACCCAAGAGAGTTTCAATTAGCTGGATAGATATAGAGTGAGAACCGCTCATCTGATTTAGCACTTCTACATTTTCTCTAATCTCCTCTAGCACTTTATCTTGCTCATTTAGCTTATGGAGAATGATTAATAGCATGTCTTTGATACGTTTATTTTCAATGTCCATAGGTCTTCCCTGGTCGGTAAGTGGTATGTATTTGCTCTTCTCATTGGACATCACCTCCAGTTCCTCGACCTTTTGTGTCAAGTTATCCATCTGACCCAACAAAATGATCAATTGCTGGTCCTTTTCAATATCCTTGTTGGTTTTAGCCATGAGGTCAAGGAGTTTGGCTGCAGTTTCATAGGAGTATCTCCCAAGGCCACCTGGGATAAGTTGATCGATTAATCCTCTGTTTCTGGGATTTAGACCCCTATAGAAACAGTCCAGTAAAACTAGATTGGGGAGCTCATGAGTCAAGCATTGTACCAATAGCGTTTTAAACCTCAGCCATGGGTCATGAAAAAGTTCTCCTTCTAGATACTAGAAGGTCAGAATGCTATCCCTGAACCTCAGCATTTCTATTGGGAGGTGCTCCATTGGTTCACCATCTCCATCATGTATACTCATGATCCTATCTCAACCTGCAAACAGGCAAGACAAAACTAAAAATTAGGTTAGTAAACGACTTAAGAAGAACAAAAATTCTACTAATCTGAAAATTCTCAAATAATACCACTCCCCGGCAGCGGTGCCATTTTGATGTTTGCGTAATTAAGGACGCAACTTCCAATGCAAGTGTCTACGATCGTGCACTAGTACAATACCCCAACCAAGGGTTGGGATCGTCCCAAGAGAGTGTTTTTGAGAATTTATAGAAAAATAAAATTTAGTTCTAGCTAATCGTAGCTAAAGACATTAACGAGTAAAAACATTGTAAATTGAAAAGGGGGACACAAGAGTGTCAATTAACAATGGGGTTTTTTGTCACAAGTAAGGTAAAAACAACAAAACAAATAAGGGTTTCTAAGTAATGAGAGGGAATCCTTGGGATGTGATGGGAATACGGGTTAAGCTAGATTATTGGGTACATGTTTGCGATAGAAAATTTATAGAGTAATATTGACTAGGCTAAGCTTTATGTGGGAATAAGTTCTCTCTCGAGCAACTTACCCCATTTCAAATGGGTTCCTCTCGGACACCCACTTGCCGCATGAAGACCAGCCTACGCCTTACCCCACTCACTCTCTCGAGCTGAGTGTTAGGATATGAGATTAGGGTTCACTTTCTCGAGCTGAACCTCATGTCGACCCGCTCCTTAGGCTTGGTTTCGCGACTTCTCTCTCGAGCAAGCCGAAAACACATAAATAAACTTTTATTTGCAACTACAAATTTGCTAAATTCATCCACAACTACTAGACGAAATTACCATTAAACTACATCTAAACTATCAGCAAACAAGACCCAACAACAATCTTAACCCATATTCGCTAAATCACACCCCAAGAATGGGAGGTTTATAGCCACACATCAAGAGATATAAATTTATACATAAATGAGCTTGCATTCAAATGGGTATGAAGATTTAAGTCTTGTTAGAGGCCAATAATGAAGAATCCAAGAGACCCAAGTCCAAATCCTTGGAGATGAAACCCTCTTCTTCTTCAAGTTTTCAAAACCTTCTAAAACTTAGAGCAAAAATATCCAAAATGTACTATTCTCTAAGTGAAAATTATAATAAAAGTTCCACACTAAAAATCTCATACTAAGCTAAAACTCTAAACGAGTATTTATAGTTTTCATAAGTCTGCACTACAGCGGATCATTGGGCGATATTAGTTTGAATCGCCGATCAACTCGGCGATTAGCCCTTTCATGTAGTTCATCGCCGTCTTGCACCATCCTTCAGCATCGTCGTGCTCTAGGTCATAAGGTGACATGGTAATGCCTTGCAGAACATCTCGGCGGTGCGCCGACTACTTCCTTTTTCCGCCGACTTGATCATTTCGTTCAAGGCTCAGCACACTGGAACAAAAGGCGATGTGAGACCATTCGGCGACTTGCTAAGTGGACTCGGTGAGCCTCAGATCTTCATTTCTTCATTCTTTTCAACCCTTTTCGTTCCTTTTTTGCGACGTAGTGTCCTCTTTAACTTCAAAGACCTGAAACTTAAGGGTTTTCATCAGATATTGAGGTAAAATAAGCATTTGAGGACACAATTTCTATTAAAATATAGCCTTAGATGAGTCCAATTTGTGGACTCATCACGGCGCCATTTTGATTAACGTTTCAAGCACACCTCATGAAATTCTAGGTGCAAACGATTGTTAAGAAGTATAAAACCCAACAAAGAGTTGGGGTCGAACCCACGGTGAGCTGTACGTGTTCAAATTCAGTTATGAAGTACAAATGTGGTCCAAATAGTTATAGGAATAGAAATTATCAAAAAAGACATGTAAAGAGGTTACAGGGGGTGACAACAAATGTCAAATGGGGGTTTTGGTTTGTTATTAGCAGCTACGACGCAATCAAACAACAATGAAACAACAATATCAAGAGGAATTCTCGGGATGTGATTGATTATAGGCAAATTTCTCTATATGGGTAATTAAAACTACTAATAAATATCTAAATGCCAATGGGTAGGCTGGGCTATGATTGAAATAGCTTTCTCTCGAACAACTA
>NW_006239158.1:917553-932049 GCF_000226075.1 Solanum tuberosum
TCGAGCAAGATGGGTAGTATTTGGTTTAGGATTCACTCTTTCGAGTTGAACCCACATCAACCCAATAAATACAAACCATTAATCAAAAGCTTTGGTTCAAAAACCTCTCTCTCAAGCAAGCTAAGAACTCAAGGTTAGAACTGCATTTGCAACAACAATTCATAGATTAAAACAAAGCTAATGGTTAAACCCATTTAAATTAGTAATAATCAATACACATCAACTAATTCAACCCATAATCACACTCTAAGAATTGAAGTTTTAGCCACACATCATAAAAACAGAAAAACAGTTACAAAATGCATTAGCCATGGTATGGGTAAGAATCTTCGAGCCTTTACAATTATTTCCAAGAATGAAATTCAAAGACCCACTTTCCAAATCTTCCAAAATCGAACAATTCGAACTGAAAATCTAGAGAAAACTCTAAGTCTTGAATGGGAACTGTAATGTCTGGGAAAGAACTCTAATATCTGCCAGAGAACTCTTCAAAATTACATTTAAAATCCAATTTATAGTTTCCCAAAATTAAGCCTGAAAGTCCACTCGGTGGAGTAAGTCGCGCCTTGCCGAACTGATCGGCGATCCGCCAAGTGTCCTATTCCATCGCCATTTTACATTGGCCTTTAGTATCTCAAGTCCTGTAACTTTGGGCGATCCAATTTGTTGTCGCAGAACCGATCAGCGATTCACCGAATGCCCATATCTTCTGCCGATTTGGTTTCTTCCCTCAGGGCTTGCACACTAGAACTCTAGGCGGTCTAAAGAGCAACTCGACGGTTCGAACTCTAGGCGGTCTAAAGAGCAACTCGACGGTTCGCCGAGTGGTCTTAGCGATCACCAAGATAGATTTTCTCTAGTTCTTCTGCTTGTTTTGTTCCTTTTTGCCTGTTAGTGTCCTTGCTTTGCTCCTTAGTCCACATGTCTGAAAAATCAAGGCTTTAACATTTGTTTCTAACACAAATTAGGCATTTGAGAACACTAAAACTATCAAAACAAAGCCCTAAATGAGTCTAAATCTCTGACTCATCACTCTTCCAAATGTGTCATGCAGTGATGCCCCGATTGATGCTACATTACTGCCTCCAAATTCAAATTTTAATCAAGGTCATTTCGGTCTTTTCCTACTCTTTTAACACCTAAACTATATCATTTATAGACTATTCCTAAGCCATATAACTGAATTGACTCTTCAAATTCTCCAATCCCCTCTCATTCTATCAAAACTCCAAAAGCTTATAAAGTCTTCTTTTCCACGGATTCTCTCTAGTTGATTCAGGGTTTCTTCGAGCTTCCAAATCTCTTCTTTCAAGCTCAAATCTAGGGTCATAAAGGTATGTGGGAAGCTCATAAATGGATCATTTTCCATCTATTGAGTCTCAAATATTTCTCTATTTCTCTCTCAATAATTCTAACACAAATTGTAGGACTTTGTATGATTTCTCAAGGATTCAATTATTTATGACTAAATTTATTATATTTAATCTTATTATTCATGATTTGATATAAATTACATATATTTAATTAATTTCATATGAACACATGTTATATGACTATTGTAACACCTCGGTATTAGAAAGATCTAAATTTAGAAAGAACTAATTTGGAAAAGGCTAATTTGAGAATTGTTCAAGTTAAGCTTAAGTTATGAGTGTTTGGTCAACTTAAAACGACTATAACTTTGAGTACAGGATGAGTTAGGTGGCCCTTAAGATATCAAATGGAAGGTCTTGGAATCCTCTTTTAAATGCCATCGAGTTGCTAAATTTTGAGTTAAGATGAGGGAGATATGCCCGTTTGAAGTAAGCCTGTCTAATTAAGGAAATTTACCCAAATTAATGAGGGGTATTTTCATCTTTTCCTTACCCCATTAGCTTTAAGCATTTTTAGTAATATTTTTGGGGTCTAAATTGATTTGGGTCAGTTTTTACAACTCTAAATTACGCTTAGGGTTTTGAGAGGAGTTCAAGAGGAGAGGTTCAAGGCGTTCGTCAAGATTTTTGAGATTTATCGAGGAATTTTGCCAAATTAAGGTATGTAAGTTTTCATAGTGTTGGGTCCGTTCACCCATATGTCAATCATGTAAATTCAATCCGTAATTTTGTTCTTGAGGTTGGATGATTTGAATTCTTGATGGTTGTTTTTGAGGTTTTGTTCTTCATGCTTTGCTTATAGAGTTTGATAAATTCTTAAGGTGAGGATTTCGATCTTTCTGGGTTGTTCTTGAGGTAAAGTGAGTACATTCTCATGTACTTGTATTGGATAAATGAATCTAAGGAAAATTTCTGGAAAACAATTGATTCAAATCAAATTAGGGTCAGAAAATGAGAAGAAAAATTCGTCGGATTGATCTGGGGAAAGATTGGTGCGGCGCGCCCTAGATGCGCCGGAAGGTCTGGCGTGGCGTGCCTGAAGTGCACCAATATTGAGTCTCTGAAGTTCAGGGGTGGCGCCACGCGCTAGTAGTGCACTAGGGTCGCCTGCCCCCACCCTTTACTCCTTTCTGATTCTAACCACTCTAAACTACATCTAAACATCGAGATATCATTCATAACATGAATCATAACCCTTGAATTCATAATTCAAATTCAAAGTAGTGTTAAGAGTAAAGTCTTGAGAGTTCTTTGGAGTCATTTTGAGAAGTCTTTTATAATCTTTTAAAACTTGTTTTAAGACTTGAGTACTTGAGTATGAGGATGAGGAGAGTTGAGTGTCATTTTTCAAAATGAATATATGGGGACTTAGTATCCCCAAGAGTAAATGTTTTTACATTTAAAATAAGAGGAAACACCGATTTCCAAATGAGTTCATGAGGAGTTTTGAGTACTATCTCTTTTACTAGAAATCTTTTGAGTAATGAACTCAAAGTTTGAGGATGAGGAAACGTTTTTAAACATATGAGATGAGTTATATTATTGGGACTACTATGGAGCACCGATATGGGGACGAGTTCATACAACTCAAAGTCCTCATAAACCATGTAGTCAACGTGGGTAGAAAGGGTCATACTTCTTAGATGATTCCTTATTGCTTTTTAAGCATAGCTTAGTGGACCCACTTAGTTGAGGATGTCTTATACTCCGGCAAGGTATATGACAGTGCTAGCAGCGTGGGCGAGATGTTGTATCATAACATAGCTCATAGTGATAGTTGTCGATTAGAGAATCTCCAAATTTAAGTTATTTTGTATCTTTACATACAAATTGAGTTATTATTATATTTTTAAATACATTGAGTTGTTATCTACTATTTTAAATGTTTTATATAAACTGCATCTTTGTTGTTGCTTTTATACTGTATTGAGTTGAGTATCCATGAGTTGAGGTTGAGTTGAGTATGGTTGCGGTGAGTATGTTTCCTTCTTTCCTAGTTCAAACTTTTATGTTATATTCAGTGTTTCCGTTACATGCTCGTACATTCAATTTACTGATGTCATTTGGCCTGCATCGTTTCATGATGCAGATTCTGAACATCAGGGTCATCAACAAGCATTTCATTGATATCACTTGTAGTCCCAGTGTTGTTTGGTGAGCCTTATTTCAGTTTTGTTAGGATGATCGAGGGTCTTGTCCAGACATCCCTCATAGTATTAGAGGCTTCATAGACAATAGTAGTTGAGAAGTTTGGTTTCATTTATTATTGTTAATGTTCTAGACTTGAGTTGCCCTTGTGACCAGTTTGAATATTTTAAATGTTCTAAGTTAAGTATTTGAGACATTTGAGTTTAAACTTTATATTTGAGTTTATCTTATGTTGAGTAAGTCTTTCGGTAAGAGTTGAGTCAGGCCAAGGGTTCGCTTGGGGCCAACTATGGTACTCGAGTGGCGGCCACGTCCAAGGCGTAGGCTCGGGTGAACTAGGTATCAGAGCACAGAGTTCAAGAGTCCAAGGGTGTCTATGAATCCGTGTCTGTATAGTCTTAGTTACCGGTGTGAAGCGAGCCACATCTATAATTAGAAGGAAACAGCATTTAGGAGCTATATCACTTCTTTCATACTTTTTTCGTGTAATAGAGTTCAACTCTATAAATTTTCTCTCTAATTCGTACTTGCACATATCTTTCAGATCATGCCTCCATGAAGAGCTGTGTGAGGTCATCCTGCTAGGAGAAATGTTGATCCCCAGGATCAAGGGGTCCTCAATGCACCATGATTCCCACAACCCTAGTTATGAAATTTAGCTATTCATTATGTCAAAAACACAATAAAAATTTATTAAAATAAATATGCTTGTGTTAATCATACAAATCTAAGAACAATAGCTAAACTATCTTCAATTAATCACGAATACAAATAAATAATAAAGGAGAAGAAAGAATAAACCACAATTCTCCGGCTTTCACGGCGGCTCTTACAAAGTTCCTAAGCTAGAAGAAAATGTATATTGTGTATTGTTTCTTAATTCTTGGCTCCCTTAAATATATTTTTTCATGCCTTATTTATAAATATAGAAACCCTAAATAAAATAACTGAGTCCAAATCAATTTACGAATCCAAAACCTGGATTCCTTTTTTTTCGCGTGTAAGTTCTAATTTTGTGCGCCAAGCTTCTTTTGATGTTGCTGCCTACATGTGGCCCAGCAGATAAGTTCTTCTTTCCTTATTTGTATATAAATTATATTAATATTATATCAACTTATTTCTATTAAGCTGTCTGCTTAATTTCCTTCTTCAACTTTTCATCTTTAATTCGTTTTAACTTCAAACTTCTTCAATTATCCATCAATTTAATCTTACAAATAAAATATATTATTTAGCACAATCCATAAAATTTCTGCTAAAAAGGGACAAATATAAATAATAAATATGAGGCAAATAATGATTAAAAATAGTATTTTGACCTCACATCAATACCCCACACTTAAACTTTTGTTCGTCCTCGAGCAAACATTATAGCTCATCTCAAAATAATCAAAATAGAAATGTCATCACTTTGGTTAATACAAACAATTAGGCCATATACCAATTTCAAAACATCAAGTACACTTCTCAATCATTATGCAAGACATCCAAATAACAACAAATCTCTAACCTCCTAACCTCAAGGAAGGACTTTGAATTGATCAATTTAAGTTTGCTCACATACTCTCGTCAAAGAAAGCTAATAAAATCACATATCTATCATGAAACAAGTGCCCTCACAAAAGAAATAGATCACACACTCAAATTCAAAAGATTGAATATAAATTAAGGACTTCATATCAACAACAACTCTCACACTCACAAATAAAATTCACATTTATGCACAAAGAACCGTAGGCTTGCCCATTATGTACATATCCACTAATTAAGCATGCTGGAATAGAATCAAATAGGACTTTAACGGGTTGTAATGTAGGCTAGGGGACGGGTAGGAAAACTATATAATAGTGACTTACAGTTCCTTAAGAACTTTGCAATGTTAGACTCCATCACCCATTATTTTCTTCTCTTTATTTCATCCATCTCTTCAACAATTATTTCACAAGTAATGCTCATCAACTCAAGAATGCTTCAATCATTATTTTTCCAGAGGTTTTGCACTGGCCACCCTTAACTCAAGGCTTTGAGGCTCAAGTGAGGTACACAATATCCTTGATAGGACCAGGGCCAATGTTTTAAGCATACTTCTGAATTGGCCACCCTCAACTTAAGTTTTTAAGCTTGGTTGAGGTGCACAATGTCCAAGGAAGGACCAGGGCCAACACAGAGTTTTACAACTTTGTTCATGGGTTGATAACGTCCAAATATACTTCTTGAAAAGAAATATAAACGGTTGTATGCAATATATTTACCCAACTATGAGTCGGGGTCAATCCCACAGAGAATATGGAAGAATATTGTCAATAGAAAATATTTAACTCCGTAGTCGTTATATAAAAATGGGGGGATTTTAAAGTGAAAAAAAAGAAGAATAAAAATAGCTTTGAACTAAGTATTTATTTACATTCAGATTATTAGAAATAACTAGGAATGTGTTCCCCATGATTTCATAAAATAGCAACAATATCGTACTAGTGATCTATTTCAATTTTTGGAATGCAAGGTTTGTAAGTTAGGTATCCCTAAGTGATTGGTCCTCCAAATAGGGAATTTCACCCCGCACCTTGGTCTGGCTATGTGTTTATACTTTACTAACCGTTATATTTACCTCAAATTAGACATCACATCAATGTATGACTTAGTTTTCACCCTCGCACCAATTGACATTAGACTATTAGATAACATCCACTAAATCTCTGTTGTTAATTATTTTCTCATTAACTACCTCCTTGGTCCGACAAGTAGCAACGAGGCGAGTTTTAACGTTTGCAACAGTTAAAAAGATTTCTAAGTGAAAGAATTAACAATACATGCATAAAAATCATTCAAAAATCACTTTGTACATAAACTTACTTTAATAATTCATCATGATTCCCATAACCCTAGTTATCAAAATTTAGCTACTCAAAAATACAATCAAAATTTATTAAAATAAATATGCTTGTGTTAATCATAAAAATTTAAGAAGTATAGCTAAACTATATTTTATTAATCACGAATATAAATAAATAATAAAGGAGAAGAATTAATAAATCACAATTTTCCTGCCTTCACGGCGGCTCTTCCAAAGTTCCTAAGCTAGAAGAAATTTATATTGTGTATTATTTCTTGGTTCTTGGCTCCCTTAAGAATAATTTTTCATGACTTATTTATAGATATAGAAACCCTACATAAAATAACTGAGTCTAAATCAATTTAGAAATCCAAAACCAAATGGAGTTAGATTCCTTTCTCTACGCGTGTAAGTTCCGATTTTGTACGCCAAGCTTCTTTGGACGTTGCTGCCTGACACGTGGCCCAGCAGGTAAGTTCTTCTTTACTTATTTGCATATAAATTATATTAATATTATATTAACTTATTTCCATTAAGTTGTCTGCTTGATTTCCTTCTTTAACTTTCCATCTTTAATTCATTTTAGCTCTAAACTTCTCCAATTTCCCACCAATCTAATCCTACAAATAAAATATATTATTTAGCACAATCCATTAAATTTATGCTAAAAAGGACAAATATAAATAATAAATGTGACTCAAATAATGATTAAAAATATGTATTTTGACCTCACATCACTATCCTGATGTTGAGTCAAGTTGTGACCAACCAAGAAGGGCAACAGAGAGGGGTTCGACTGGATGTGGCTAATACGTCCAAAATCAGTGAGTTCTTGAGGATGAATCCTCCAGACTTCACTGGTTCTATTGTCACTGAGGATCCGAAAAACATTGTGGAAGAGCTGCAGAAAATATTTGAGGTAATGCATGTTACAGATGTTGAACGTGTGAAACTAGCTGCATACCAATT
Source organism: Solanum tuberosum (assembly GCF_000226075.1). NCBI lineage: Eukaryota > Viridiplantae > Streptophyta > Magnoliopsida > Solanales > Solanaceae > Solanum > Solanum tuberosum. The sequence continues at coordinate 924,877 of NW_006239158.1, forward strand.
GAAGGGTATCGCTAGGATCTGGTACTACCAATGGAATAAAAGTAGAGATGAAAGGGCACTAATTGTGAGTTGGGTTGTGTTTGAAAGTGCCTTCTTGGGGTGTTTCTTTCCCCATGAGCTGACGGAGGCGAAGGTAAGAGAATTCCATAACTTGAAGCGGGAATCCATGAATGTGCATGAGTATAGCCTCAAGCTCACTCAACTTTCCCGCTATACTCTGGAGATGGTTGCTGACATGAGGAGCAGAATGAGTCTATTTGTATCTGGGTTGTATCGCTTGTCAAGTAAGGAGCGCAAGGTAGTTATGCTGATAGGAGACATGGGCATAGCACGGATTATGATCCATGTGCAACAGGTTGAGGAGGATAAGCTGAGAGATAGAGAAGAGTTTCGTAACAAGAAGGCCAAGACAACATGTAATGAGTCCTGACAACAAGAGAGCAATACGAACCGGTCATCCTTTCAGCAAAAGCCAAATGGACCTGCTCCATAATTTGCTAGTGCACCTACACCAAAGAACAGAGGTGAGTTCAAGAATCGGAATTCTCAGAACTTAAGAGCTAAACCTGCACAATCTCAAGGTAGTGTGGCCTTAGGAGGTAATTGGACTACTGCATGTGCTAAGTGTGGTAGGAACCACCCTGGAGCGTGGCGTGATGGCTCCACTGGTTGCTTCAAGTGTGATCAAGTCATTTCATGAGAGAGTGCCCTAAGAACAGGCAGGGTATTGGTAATGGGGGAAACTGGGCCCAATCTTCTTCAGTTGCTCTGCCAGACAAAGCTGCACCTAGAGGAGCTACATCAGGGACATGCGGAGGAGAAAACCGTCTGTATGCTATTACCAGTCCCCAAGAGCAAGAGAATTCACTTGATGTTGTCACTGGTATGATCAAATTCTTTACTCTTGATGTATATGTATTGTTAGATCCAGGTTCAAGTCTATCTTTTGTGACTCCATATATTGCTATGAGGTTAGATATTATTCCCGAACAACTTTTTGAGCCCTTCAATGTTTCCACACCTGTTGGTGAGTCTATTCTAGATAGAGAGTTTATAGTGATTGTACCATTTCTGTTAATCACAAACACACTATGGCTGACTTAGTTGAGTTAGATATGGTGAACTTTGATGTTATTCTAGGTTTGTTATGCCTCACTTGATTGTAGGACTCAAATAGTGAAGTTCCAGTTTCCTAAAGACATAGTTATTGAGTGGAGGAGTAGTTTAGCAGTGCCTAAGGGTTGTTTTACTTCGTACCTTAAGGCCAGAAAGCTAATTTCCAAGGGCTGCATCTATCACTTAGTCCTAGTTCGAGTTAATGACTCTAGTGTTGAGACACCACATATTCAGTCAGTTCTAGTTGTGAGTGAGTATCCAGATGATCTTCGTGGAGTCCCTCCTGAGAGAGAAATAGACTTCGCTATAAATATTATTCCTGATACTCGTCCTATCTCTATTCCACCATATAGGATGGCTCCAGCTGAGTTGAACGAGTTAAAAGAGCAGTTGAAAGACCTTCTTGATAAAGGTTTCATTCGACCAAGTGTCTCACCTTGGGGCACTCGAGTCTTTCTTGTGAGGAAGAAATATGGTTCTCTTATGATGTGTATTGATTACCGCCAATTGAACAAGGTTACTATCAAGAATTAGTATCCACTTACGAGAATTAATGATCTATTTGATCAGCTTCAGGGTGCCACTTGCTTTTTTTAAGATAGACCTCATATTTGGCTATCATCGTTGTGAGTAAGAGAAAGTGATATTCCAAAGACAACTTTCAAGACCCACTGTGGTAATTATGAGTTTCTAGTCATGTCATTTGGTTTGACTAATGCTCATGCAACGTTCATAGACCTTATGAACATAGCGTTTAAGCCTTATCTTGATATGTTTGATATCGTTTTCATTGATGACATTCTGATTTATTCGAGGAATGAGGAGGATCATTCTAGTCAACCTAAAGTAGTTCTTCAAACTCTTAGAGACAGATATTTGTATGCCAAGTTTTCCAAGTGTGAGTTTTGGCTTGAGTCAGTGGCGTTATTAGTCCACATTGTTTCTCATGATTGAAGTTGGCACTCAGAAGATTGAGGCAATGCAGAAATGGCCTAGACCCATAGCTCCAACTGATATTAGAAGTTTCTTGGGATTGGTTGGTTATTATAGAAGGTTTGTCAATGGGTTTTCATCTATTTCATCCCCGTTGACAAGGTTAACTCATAAGACAACAAAGTTTCAATGGTATGAAGCTTGTGATAAAAGCTTTCAGGAATTGAAAACTATGTTGACTACTGCCCCAGTGTTGACCTTACCGGAGGATACACAAGGATTTGTTGTGTATTGTGATGCGTCCAGAGTTGGACTGGGTTGTGTATTGATGCAGAATGCCAAAGTTATAGCTTATGCCTCCAGACAACTTAAGATTCACGAGAGGAATTACCCAACCCATGATCTAGAGTTGGCTGTTGTAGTGTTTACTTTGAAAATATGGTGTCACGATCGCTATGGTGTTCATGTTGATGTGTTCTCCGATCATAAGAGTCTTCAGTATGTGTTCAGTCAGAAATAACTTAATCTCAGACATAGGAGGTGGTTGTAGTTACACAAAAATTATGGCATGAGTATTCTCTATCACCCAGGTAAGGATAATGTTGTTGCTGATGCCTTGAGCAGGTTGTCTATGGGTAGTACTTCCCATGTTGAAGAAAGAAAGAAAGATTTAGCCAAATATGTGCACAGACTTGCATGATTGGGAGTCTAGTTAATGGATTACAATGAAGGAGGAGTAGTGGTGATGAATGGGGTTGAATCATCTCTAGTGTCCGATGTGAAAGAGAAACAAGACCAAGACCCTATTTTTCTTGTATTGAAGGCAAGTGTTCATAAGAAGAAAGTGATGGCTTTTGAACAAGGGGGTATGGTATATTAAGGTATCAGGATAAATTGTGTGTACCAAGGGTGGATGAAATCCAAGAGAGGATCATGAAGGAAGCTCATAGTTCCAGCTACTCTAGCCATCCTGGTTCCACAAAGATGTATCGTAACATGAGAGAAGTCTATTGGTGGAGTAGTATGAAGCAGCGTATTGCAGAGTTCGTTGTTAAGTGCTCGAATTGCCAACAAGTCAAGGTAGAGAACCAGAGGCCCGGTGGTATGGCTCAGAACATAGATATTCTGAAATGGAAATGGGAAATAATCAATATGGATTTCATTACTGGTTTGCCATGGTCTCGCAGGCAGCATGATTCGATTTAGGTGATTGTAGATCGGTTGACTAAATCAGCCCATTTCTGACCGATAAAGACAACCTTTTCAGTAGAAGATTATGCCAAGTTTCATAATCAAGAGGTAGTCAGACTTCATGGAGTTCCGGTGTCCATCATTTCAAATAGAGGTGTGCAACTCACCGCACAATTTTGGAAGTCTTTCCAGAAAGGTTTGAGTTCGTAGGTAAATTTGAGTACTATTTTCCATCATCAGACAAATGGTGAAGCAGAACGTATGATTCAGACTTTAGAAGGTATGCTGAGGGCGTGTGTGATTGATTTCAAGGGTATTTGGGATGATCACTTACCTCTCATTGAGTTTGCTTACAACAACAATTATCACTCTAGCATCCAATTGGCTCCTTATGAGGCTCTTTATGAGAGAAGGTGTAGATCTCCTATTGGATGGTTTGAGGGTTGTGAAGTTGGGTTGGTAGGACCAAACTTGGTTCATCAAGCTATGGAGAAAGTGAAGGTCATTAAAAAAGGTTGAAAACAACGCAAAGTCATCTGATTTCCTATATCGATGTTAGTAGAAGAGACTTAGAGTTTGAGGTGGACGATTGGGTTTATTTGAAGGTTTCACCCATGAAGGGTGTTATGAGGCTTTGCAAGAAGGGGAAACCTAGTCCCCGGAATATTGGTCCTTACAGGATATTCAAGAGGATTGGAAATGTAGCCTATGAGTTGGAGCTACCGCTAGAGTTTGCAGTAGTCCATCCAGTATTTCATATTTTAATGTTGAAGAAGTGTATGGGCGATCCTTCATTTATTATACCTGCTGGATATATTGGTTTTAAGGACAACCTATCTTATGAGGATATTCCCGTTGAGATACTTGATCGTCAGGATCGCAAGTTGGGAACCAAGGAGGTAGCATCAGTTAAGGTCTCACAGAGGAACCACTTTGTTGGGGAAGCTAATTGGGAGGCTGAGGAGGACATGAAGAAGATATACCCATATCTCTTTGATTCCGGAGAAGCCTCAAACAAAGGTACTAATTCTTTTCTTGGTACTTTTTAAGTTGAAATGTTGTGTTAAATTGCATGTTGAGTATTTGAGCTGGGTGTTAGATATTGCCACCCATAGCCTACTTAGAGTGATCTCATTCAAGGACAAATATTCCCAAGGGGGAGATATTGTAACACCTTGATATTAGAAAGAGCTAAATTTAGAAAGAAATAATTTGGAAAGAGCTAATTTGAGATTTGCACAAGTTAAGCTTAAGTTGTGAGTTTTGAGTCAACTTCAAACGACCATAACTTACAGTACATGATGCGTTAGGTGACCTATAAGATATCAAATTAAAGGTCATGGAATCCTCTTTCCAATGTCACCAAGTTTGCTAAATTTTGAGTTCGGATGGGGGAGATATGCCCTTTTGAATTCAGTCTGTCCAATTAAGAAAATTTACCTTAATTAATGAGGGGTATATTGGTCTTTTCCTTACCCCATCAGTTTTAAACATTTTTAGTAATATTTTAGGGTTCTAAACTGATTTGGTTTAGTTTTTACAACTCTAAATTACGCTTAGGGTTCTGAGAGAAGTTCAAGAGGAGAGGTTCAAGGCGTTCATCAAGATTTTTAAGATTTTCGAGGAATTTTGCCAAATTAAGGTATGTTAGTTTTCATAGAATTAGGTCCGTTCACCTACATACCAACCATGTAAATTACATCTGTAATTTCATTCTTGAGGTTGAATGATTTGAATTCTCGATGGTTTTTCTTAAGGTTTTGTTCTTCATGCTTTGCTTATAGAGTTTGATGAATTCTTGATGTGAGGATTTCGATATTTGAGGGTTGTTCTTGAGGTAAAGTGAGTATATTCTCGTTTACTTGTATTGGGTAAAAGAATCTAAGGAAAATTGAGGAAAACAATTTATTCTAGTCGAATTAGAGTCTGAAAATGAGAATAAAAATTAATCGGATTGATCTGGGGAAAGGCTGGCGCGGCGTGCCCTAGATGCGACAGAAGGTCTGGCATAGCGCTCCAGTAGTGCACCAAGATTGAGTCTCTGAAGTTCTGGGATTGGTGCCCCGCGCCAGCAGTGCGCCAGATTCGCCTGCCCCCACTTTTATTCTGTCGTTTGCTCGGTCTTAGTCCTTTTAAAGTGTACCTTTACTCCTTTCTGATTATAACTACTCTAAATTACATCTAAACATCGAGAGATCCTACATAACATGAATCATAACTCTTGAATTCATAATTCAAATTCAAGGTAGAGTTAAGAGTAAAGTCTTGAGAGATCATTTGAGTCATTTTGGGAAGTCTTTTACAATCTTTTAAAACTTGTTTTATGACCCTAGTACTTGAGCATGAGGATGAGGAGAGTTGAGTTTCCTTTTTAAAATTGAATATATGGGGACTAAGTATCCGCAAGAGTAAATGTTTTTACATTTAAAATAAGAGGAAACACCGATTTCCAAATGAGTTCATGAGGAGTTTTGAGTATTATCTCTTTTAAGAGAAATCTTTTGAGTAATAATCTCAAAGTTTGAGGATGAAGAAATGTTTTTTAAATATATGAGCTAAGTTATATTATTGGGAGTAGTATTGAGCACCGATATGGGGACGAGTTCATACAACTTAAAGTCTTCAAAGACCATGTAGTCAATGTGGGTAGAAAGTGTCATACTTTTTAGATGATTCCTTATTTCTTTTTAAGCATAGCTTAGTGGATCCACTTAGTTGAGGATGTCTTATACTCCGGCAAGGTATAGGATAGTTTTGGTAGCGTGGACGAGACGTTGTATCATCACATAGCTCATAGTGATGGTTGTCAGTTAAATAATCTCCCAATTTGAGTTATTTTGTATCTTTACATACCAACTGAGTTATTATTTATTTTTAAATACATTGAGTTGTTATCTACTATTTTAAATGCTTTATATAAACTGCATCTTTATTGTTGTATTTATATTGTATTGAGTTGAGTATCCATGAGTTGAGTAGAGTTGAGGTGAGTATGTTTCCTTCTATCCAAGTTTAAGCTTTTATGTTATATTATGTGTTCCCCTTATATGCTCGTACATTCAATCTATTGATGTCATTTCGCCTGTATCATTTCATGATGCAGATACACGAGATCAAGGTCATCAACAAGCGTTTCGTTGATACCACTTGCAGTTCCAGAGTTGTTTGGTGAGCCTCCTTGCTTTTGGAGGATCCCTCATTTATTTCTATCCATTTCAGCTTTTTTAGGATGACCGAGGGTCTTATCCCGACATCCCTTATAGTATTAGAGGCTTCATATATAATAGTAGTTGAGAAGTGTGTTTTATTTTCTGTTATTAATGTTCTAGACTTGAGTTGCCTTTGTGGCCAGTTTGAATATTTTTAAATGTTCTAAGTTAAGTATTTGAGATATTTGAGTTAAAAGCTTTATATTTGAGTATGTCTTATGTTGAGTAAGTCTTCCACTGAGAGTTAAGCCGGACCAGGGGTTCCATTGGGGCCAGCAATGGTTCTCAAGTGCTGGCCACGTTCATGGTGTAGGACCAGGGTGTGACAACTACTTTATGATTATGTACTATATTTTGAGATTATGCATGCTTTATTAATTGAGTAATTTATGAATCAAAGATTCTTTTAGATAAAGTATAACATGTTTTATGAAAATGTTGTTTCAAATTGAAGTATTCTCATTATGAAAAGGTTATCATGATTCTGATGCTTTAGATAAGTGTCTGTATAAATATTTTATGAAATCATGTTTTTGAAAAGAGCTATTCTATGAAGTTTATGATTGGATTTGTATTACTAGATTCTTACCATTTCAAGTATTATGATAGGGAAAATACATAAAAACCCCCCTGAACTTGGTACGAAAACTCTTACTTTAATATTTCAACTACATGGGTGTTTATATACCCCCCTAATCTCATTTAAAGTGAATAAATACCCGCC
>NW_006239158.1:932801-944784 GCF_000226075.1 Solanum tuberosum
AAAAAAATTAAATTTTAAAAATTGATTTCTGACATGGGAGAGAGAAGAAGAAGGGAAGGAAAAAAACAAAATTTTAAAACTGATTTCCAACACGATTTTGACGTGGCAATGATGTGGCGTTGATATGGCAATGACTTGGCGCGTGTGTAATATACTTGCCACTGTGAGACTGGTTTTGTATTCTTAGGGGGGTATTTATTCACTTTAAATGAGATTAGGGGGGTCTATAAACACCCGTGTAGTTGAAGTACTAAAGTAAGTTTTCGTGCCAAGTTCAGGGGTTTTTTTTTTATGTATTTTCCCATTATGATATGATATGATGATGCTTATTTCTGTTAAGAGTTTACTTAGCACCGAGTGGACTTTGGGATGGAAGCTCACCCATTAATACATTCAGAGTGCTTTAGTAGCAATTTCCTTGTCTCGTAACTACGTGCCACCATAAGACTGTCTTAGAAAGGCATTAGCTAGTGGATCCACCTAAGCTTAAGAACATTATCCTTACCTTAACAAATGGGATACTTTTTTTCAGTGTGCGAGTAGTACATCGGACTCCATATTACATCTCACATGGTTTATGTCACTTATCAATAAAACATCTGATAAAAAATTATGGTTTTCTCAACAAGCTATGTTTTCCTCAAAAGATTATGATTTAATCTTATGTTATAATTTTCAAATGTCGCATTGACCTTGTTCTATGATTTATGAGTTTTATAACTACAGTAATGAGGATATTTAATTTTTTAGAAAGAGTGGTTGATATAGTATATAAATTAATCTCCAATAACTAATATACAATACTAGTCAATGGACTACCCTTTGATTTCTTTGGATCATCTAGAGGACTAAAGTAGGGTAATCACTTATCCCCTAATGTATTCATTATTACAACAAAACTCCTAGAAAGAGAATTAAACAGTCTACATAAAAATATGAATTACATAAAGTTTAAAATTTCAAAGTGAATCAATAACATAAACCTTTTGTGTTATGCAGATGATACAATATTTTTATATTTAGGGCTCAATATCACTCAAAAAGGTGTTGAAGATTTTATAAAAAATATGAACATGTATTTGGACAAGTGATAAATCTATTTAAGAGTTATGTTCACTTACATGAGAATGTTTCAGCAGCTGACTATCAGAGAATCAGAAAAATTATATGAGCAACTCAAGACTGTTTTTCTTTCACATACTTAGATAGTTCTATTTTCTATGAAAGCAAAAAAATATCATTTTGTAGACTTGATTAAAAATGACAATAGAATGGTCTCCTTTGGTGGAAGGTATACTCTTATTACTCATTTTGTACAATCCATGCCTATATATCTTATGTCGACAATGAATCCCCCTAAAGAGGTGATTGACGAAATCTATAAAATTTTAGCCAATTTTTTTGGATTATATTGACGGGGTTAAAAGGAATTATTAGATTGCTTGGAATAAATTATTTTTACTCAAATCAAAAGGGGGGATTATATTTCGGTCATTACATAATGTTGTTGATGCCTTCTTTGAATACTTTGATGAAATTTTAGAACTTTCACAAATGTCTATGAAAAAAAATGAAATATATATTGTAAAAAATGGCACCCTATAATGGCATAAGGAAATTGAGAATCTCATATTTGGAGAAGATTGATTAAAGTACAATAAGGAAGAAGATGAATCATAATATTTGATGATAGATAATTGAAATGATAATTGAATCAAACAATGAGCATTATATTATGTCGAAGAAGTTAATCAAGAGAAGAGGAAATAAAAACAAAGAGTTTCGTATAATAGAAGCCAATGAAACAGGAGAAAATTACCACAGTTTATACTGAGAAAACTACTAATCATATTGTTGAGAATGTTAGTCTTATCTTAACAGATAGGGAGCATGGTATAACTTGATGAATGACATGTGCCAGTGGTAAGTTTTGTAAAGTATGCTTGGGAGATGATGAGGCATAAGTATGAGGAAAATGAATATTTTGAGAAGGAGAAGATATGAATGTAAGGTCTATCTTCAATATCAATTTCTTTCTATGAAGGGTTCGAAAAGGAACAATTTTCACATATGACAACCTTACAAAGGATGAGAATTAGTGTTGTCTTTAGATGTTGATGTTGTGAAACACATAATCAGAAAATAATGTCACACTTATTTTTAACAATCTCCATAGAATTTAGGATATGAAAGCATTTTTCTACTTATGCAAGTTTGAACACTGAAAATATAAATCTCGTACAAACAATTAAGACTAGACCGGTAAGCATCAAGAAAGTTGCAAAATGCTTATAGGTTCATTCTAGCAGTGCTTAGGAGCTATGAAACAAAAGAAATAATATCAAATATGAAAGCACGATCTCATTTAAGAAAATGATTTACTAGATTCAGAAAATCATTCAACTTATTATAAAAGTAAGATTTCCTCGGATTAGATACTTTTGAAGTGACCCGAAGGCGATGGTGAGAATTTTGAATTCATAAAAATAAAAGATATATCACCACTTGGTGTAGTGAAAATTTTCTCACAAAAGAATAATGAAATTCCACACAGATGAAACTAGCAAAGAAAATCCAAAGCAATAAGAGTTGCAACAAACATTGAGGCAAAGACAAGGACAGTTAGAAAATCTTTAAAGAAATAACAGTAGAAACAAATTATTTAACTGTGAAAAATATAATTCAAAAAATATGAAAGAGATAGCAGTGCATATAAAAAAGAAAAATGTACAAATAAGACATATATTCAAGAAAGACAATCAAATGACAGACTAACTTGCAAATCTAGCAATAAAATAAAAAAGAAACTTATGAGTAAAAAAGCTTTGGAGAACTACCAATTATGTGAGGAAAGATTTTTTAACACAAAAAAAACACATATACCAACCATAAGGATAAGAACAAAGCAAATAAAATCACATGAAGAGACATAATAAGCAAACAACTTTGATAAACAAAAATGAAAGTGACAACAAAACATATGAAGACAAGCATATACATTTTAAGTGTTATTATAGTTGCATTCATAGAGTTTTTACTTATCTATGTTAAGATACAAAAATTTTGACCAAACAATTAGGAGTACGGCGTCGTCATGATCATTGAAGCACAAAAGTAAAAACATATTACAAGCATATCATGGAAAGCCAAAGGATAGTTGAGGAAGTAAAGTTCACTATCTTAGAGACAGAATAAAAGAAGGAAATTAAAAAAGGAATACATGCCATTGGTTGAACTGCAAACTCCAGACGGCTACTTCCATCAAGTCAAAACAGTGGAAAAATCCTGACCTACTATAAATGAAAACCAATGATTTAGAAAAGGAAAAAAAATTGAGAAATACAAAAGGTAGAGATATACCTTCAAGTAGTTAGTCCTCTTGTGTGAGCTGTGAAGAAATCTTACCCTCTATTTAAAAACTAGGTTTTTGTATGTTTACTGAAAAAACCACAATAATACAGATTTATCGTGGAAACCTTCCAACCTCAAGGAAGGGAAAAACCCCTCCACAGTTCTAATAACTTTAAGAACAATTCAACATTACAACTCAATAATAAAAGAATTAAATCTAATGCTTCTACTCTTTGTCGATTGACTATAATCAAAGATTTTACTCTCCAAGAAGTCAAACTTGCTTCTTGTTACAATTTTCTCAAACACTCTCTTAGTACAACTCCTAAACACTGATTCGACGATGAATCAATGCGACTCGAAAATCCATAAAGAAATCCTAACTCTAGTACTTCTTTCTTCTGCTTTGTAGATCTCTTTGGATAGTTCAACCCTCGCTCAGAATAATTCTCTTGATTTGTGAATTGACGACGACAACTCTCTCTTTCTTTAGCTTTGTACTTTTATAGAGATTGATTTGAGCTTGACCGATTTCTAGAAGAAAAGAAATTTGTTTTTCCTCGAATACTAATTCTTTTTCTTATAGAATTTATTTGCCTTTTTCCTTATTTGCGTTTTACTCGTCTGCTTTTATTATTTTCCTTCTTTAACTTGACTTGTTGTTAGAAACAAACTTTTCCTTTTTTATATCTGACTAAGTGAACTTCTTCCCACCTCTTTACTTTTGAAAATTTGGTACGTGTTATGTGAACCTGGTTCATGTTGTCATCATCAAAAGTATTTTGAGAGATTTGCCAAAATTTGCCAAACCATCAATTTCTTCCTTTTTCGTGCTGAAAAATAAATTCCATTTTCTGTACCAAGGTCAGCAAGAAAGAAAAACAACAATTTCCCCCTTTTGACATGTCAAAAAGAAGGGTAAAGCACAAGAACTGCAAAATAATAACAACTTAGAGCCTATAAAGGCAACACCTAGACAGGACAAGCAGATAACAATTTAGATCTAAGGATATTAGCCATCCAAATAAGAAACAAAAGAGCATCACAATGCAAAAGCAAGTAATCAAGCAAAACAAGATGGACTAGTTTTTAAGTTCATGGAGCTCCACCAAATAATCTAATAGACACAAAACACAACAAAATATGAAATTGTCTTAAAAGAAGCAAAAAGAATTGGAACGATGCTTTAAGGGTGGATAGAAGGGGGTTTTGGAGAGTCTGAGATAAGGCAATGAGCTGCAGAACACGATCCACTCGAGCATTGCTTTCTAGGTGTTGCTCTAGAAACTAGTCCTTCAATCGAGTAACTTCCCCTATGACTCATCTAGATCAGTGCGTTAGGTCTCAATTTCAGCACGAAGAACATCATTTTGTGCCCTGGCAGCATGTAGATCTTTTAAAAGACTTGTGACAGGGCCAGTAGCTCGTGGAGGAGCAGCATGAACCTGGTCATTCTCATCAAGGAGTCTGCAGTCAACAAGTGTGGATCTGGTAAACATATATTCCTATCCAACACCCTACCTTCACCCAAAGGAACATTAAATGCCTTAAACATTGTGGTGAGAAGGTTCCCAAAAGCTAACTGGTGAGGACCTGGTTTAGGATCTACACCCCGTGCCATATGCTTAATCATGAGAATGGGCCAGTCTATAGGGTCCTTGTTCTCCAATGCATTCACAATCTCTATATCTTTTAAGAATTTCTTATGTCTCCTCTCCCCTCTAGGCAACACCCCTTTATGCACTAGCTCATACATCAACTTATGAAACAGTGCCATTTTACCCTTAAGAACCTTCATAGGCTTAGTAGTGACCCTCCCCTAAGAATATTTGGAAGTTAGAATGTAGTTATCATCCTTTGAACACGCATACTCTGATAACCTTGCAGTGGGTATGTGAAAAATTTCCCTAAGGCGAACTGCATCAAACACCAGTTCTACCCCATTAACAGATGAGGTGGCAACATTGTCTTCCAAACACATTAAGATTCGCATAGAATTCCACCACTTCTTTCTCATAAACCATCAACCTAGTGTAAAGAAACAGATCCACCCACCCTTGAAAGTATAATAGATCAAGAACCTTCTTAACTACATCTAACATTCTAACTTCGGGATGAAAAGTTCTACCGCTTAAAATCGCCTTAGATCCAAAATATCTTTCCTTCCCCATTGCCAAGTATTTTGCCAAATTATTTGGGAGAGATGACTCAGAGTGAACACACTCATCAGGGTCAGAGTCAAGTACAATAGTAGACGGAGGAGGGAGAACCGAAGACTTACCGATACGATGACATTTCTTACTTGACTCAACTACCTCATTATATTGTGTTTGACTCACGCTCCATGTGAAAGGGATGCATATACTTGTCTTCTTAGCGGCAACATGATTGTGTGGTCTCCGAGGACCAGTTTGACAGAGTTGACTAAGGGGAGTATCATCAATGTCTGAGTTTGAGGAAGTCACGATTTGTGTGAGTGTAGGGGTAGGATTGTATTGTGGTGGCTCCAATCATTGTGGAGATATGGACATTTAGGGGTTAGGTTTAGGGTTACGATTTTCGATAAGTGGTGAATATGGTGAAGGGGTAAAACGGTCATCGAAGGCGTATGGCAGTAGAGGTGAGGATGTTCGAATTGGAGAAGGAGATCAGTGAGGGGAGGATTTTAGAGGTGGTGATGATGGTGTAGTGAAGGAGACACCTTCCCCCTAAGATAATGCCCACGGTGACTCGGGTATAAATTCTTTTTACGGTATGGCGGAGTCCTTGTCGTCGGAGTAGGTGACTAGGTTTAGTGGTGTAGACTTGGTTAGAGCTTTCTGGGTTTGAGAGGGTTTTTTTTTGGGGGGAGGGGGGTAGTTTGTGAGAGACGAATGTTAAGGATTGTTTTGAGTAGGGAAGTAATGATAGTGTTCAGACATGTCACGACCCAGGGGTACCGCCTAGATGTAACATAGCGTATAGAACCCCGAAAGACTCCATACAAGCCGCTTAACATATCATTACATAAAGTACTTAGAACAATGAAGATTAAAACACATTTCAAGTCTTGAAAAGTTTTTCAAAAAAGAAAGCGGAAGTCTAGATTTGTCTCAATGTAGCCATCTATTACAATCTTGAATGAAATAGGGCCTAGCCCATACAACATGTCCGAAAAGGAAATACATGAAAGGAACTAAAACATATGAAAAAGCCGTCCTCGAACCATGAAGACTCACCAACAAGCTAGGAAGATACAAAAGTCCAAGCTTTAGCCACTAGAATGATCACCTCGAGAACCGGACCCAACACTTGGGGAAAATGTAAGAAAAGTAGGCGTTAGTACAAAAATGCACTAAGAATGATAGTCATGCATAAAAACCCTTAAAAGGTGCTAAAAGGAACATTTCATTTGAAGACATGCAATTTACCAAGTTTAACATGCATAAGAGGTTAGAAACCCATAAGTTATAAAACATAAGCAATATAAGTCAGCATCATCATTTAATCCTTTGAACTCATAAACAAAGTTAATACAAAGCTCATCATAACACAAGAGAAACACTTCATAAATAACCTCAAAGCATACTTGTGAAAGGCATGAATGAGACCCCATAAATCTTACCCATGCTAAGTAAACAACTATAGGGCATCACTCTTGTTCATCACCTTTCGAAACTCTTGAACACTATGAGGTACTTCTCAAGCACATCCTAGTTCCTCTCTACATTGAAGGCTTCGAGATACTTCTTTAAGTACATCTTAGTTCATTATTATTTTGAACTCTATGAGACGCTTCTTCAAGCATATCTTAGCTCATTATGTTTGAACTCTATGATATGCTTCTTCAAGCATGCCTTATTTCATTATGTTTGAACTCTAAGAGATGCTTCTTCAAGCATGTCTTAGTTCATTATGTTTGAACTCTATGAGATGCTTCATCAAGAATGTCTTAGTTCATTATTAATATTGTTGTAGTTGGGATATAGCCTTAAACGACATAAGACCATGTGAGCGATCACATGATCCCTCCCGATGTTACCCACACCGAAAAGGGTTGGTCTACTTGCCTAAGGTAGAACCAGTTTGTTAGCTTAGTTGGATCCACTAGCTAAACATCTTATGGGTCATGTAGTTATGGAATACGAATATTGTTACTAGAAACCCAGACTCCACTTGGTGAAGGATTCCATCTCATGAGACATGTTTTGGGAAAACCCAGACTCTACTAGGTGAGAGTTCATATTTCGGAAGCCCGGACTCACGATGTGTGAGCCTGCATCTCATTTCAATATTCACTCGGTGCTAGGCCTCAATCCCACAAGATAGTTATTAAGTCCTACTAAACTCAAGTTTCATGAAAAGATGTCCTTGACAATCAGTCCAAGTTAACTCACTAGAATAACTCTTTTAGACCATGCGTGAGAAACTATCACCATCCATGTTCTAGTTCAGAAGGCTCTTTGGCCTTTGGTTCAATTAGGTGAGAAAAAGCCCTTCAACCTTAGAACATTTATCATGTGAGAACAGCCTTTCAATCAGCTCACAACAACAACCTAATCATTAACACTTCACTCTCAAAGCATCATTAAGACAATTGCGTAGATATTATAGAAAATGCACAATCTCCTACTTTACCTCCTTGAGGTTAAAACTTACTTTCAATTAACACATCTAGAATTCAAGCATTAGACATATATTTAATCATAATTTCATGTGAATCTATCACCACATACATCAATTCGTATAATTCACCTTTCATCAATAAAGACCCACATCATACTATCAACTTTGAGAAATATGGGGATTTCATGGGTTCATGGGGATACAACATGAAACTCATAGGAAATCATAAATTAATGCTTATAATAACATAATTCAACTATTAGAATCATTTTTTTTAAAGGAACCCATGACTTTTGAATCAAACCCTAACTTTTGGGGATTTCTATCTTTGAAATTGGGGTTTTGAAGGGACTCCATGGATTAAAGCTATCCATGGATAAAGACTTAACATACCTTAGCAATGCAACCTAATGAATTTTAGTAGAAAACCTTGATCCTTGAACCCTAGATTCAACTTACTTCTTCTTCCTCCTTGAAGTTCTAGAGAGAGAATATTTGGAGAGGATAAAGTTTTGGGAATAGTTTTGGGTTTTAGAAATAATGAGGTGAATGACTTAATTTAGTGGTCTAAAATACTTATATAAGTGTTCTAAATTAGGCTAAAATGATACCACTTAATATTAATTAAAACCAGAAAACCTTAAAGTACCCCTAAACTTAACCACCAAAAACCAGTTTCCAGGCCCCATCCACGACCCTCACTGACGGACCGTGGTTGGACCCATGGCCCGTGATGGTTAAGCGTGGGTTGGGGTGGGTTGGGGTTCAAAGATTTGGTTTCAGAGCCTTGACATACGACCTCTCACCAACCGGCGCGGACTGACCAACGGGGCGTAGGTCCCTTCCGTTGGTCACTGTCCAGGTAACTTCTTAAGGGTCCTCCTTAAGGACCCATTATTGGTCCTTGGGGGTCGTACCTTGACGTTCTAACACGAAACCTTATATTTTTAAGGACGGGGACTTACATCCAAGGCTCTAACGCTCACGTTAAGCTCTAGTTTAGACTACTAATTTCCAGAGTGTTACAATATCTCCCCCTTAGGAACATTCATCCTCGAAAGATAATCTTGACACCTTACGGAAGTAAAGACTCAAGACTAGCAGCCCATAATGCATGCAACTTCAAAAAAATGCTCAAAATGAAGGAGGAAACATCAACTCTATGTCAAACATACTCATTGTATCACAAGGTTACATCTCACAACCCATTATGCATGAAACTTCAAATTGCTCATCTTTTAAGGAGGAACTTCTTTCTCCAAGCTCAACGCATGCTCAACACAATCTCATGGAGTCATTATGCAATTTACTCTAAAAAAGCATAACTAAAGCATGTTCAACAATTCATCTCATGAAGGCAATAGGCAACTCACACTCAATGCACAACAACATGAAGAAAATCAATTATATAACCCTTTTTCTTTCAAAACATAAGATTTCATGAACATGCATAACTTTAGGAGATCATGGAACACATAAAACACACATGACTCAAAAACATAAGGCAAGTCAAGAGGAATTCTTTGTCTCTAGCTAGAGTAGGAGTAGAAGGAAAGAGATGAGGATATCGGGACACTCAACAACTTTGCTATCTAAGCACACCATCTCCCCCTTGGGAGGAAGCCTCTACTAGTTCCTTAAGTACCACTTCTTTCAAGCAACTAAGGTCGGATCAAAACATCAATGCCTAGCATATCAAGTCTATCAAGTAATAAAAGACAAAGCTAAACCGGAATCTAATAAAGCACAAAACACATACCGTTATCCACATCTGGAAGACACTCTTGTCCATCTTTAGCTTGGAGTGCATAGAATATATCTTGCTTGGGAGCACTAGTACCCGAACCACTTGGAGGATCTTTCTCTCTCTCTCTTCCCTTAACCGTAAGTACCGGACAATCCCTCATTTTGTGACCACTCTTACCACAACCAAAACAACAATTTGTGCCGGCTAGACACTCACCCTTATGCCTCTTTCCAGACCTAGCACAAGTAGGAACTAGGGGTCTACTACCTTTTCCTTAAAACTTAGGGTTGGATACCCTCTCTTTGTTAAACCTAGGGGAAATCCTAGAAGGACCTTGTCTGGAGAACCTTCCTTAAGGGGAATTATCGTTATCTATTCTAAACCTCTTTTTCTCCCTAGACCTCTCTTCGAGTTTCTCTTCCTCAACCCTTTGGGTACAAACCATAAGACAAAATGTTCATATCATGATCAAGCATGGTCATACGACATTCTTCCACTACTAAGTTGGATACGCTCGACACAAACTTACTCATTATTGACTTAGGGTCGGCTAGTATGGATGGAGCATATCTCGACAACCGAGTAAACATCCAAACATATTCCTCCATGTTCATATTACCTTTCCTAAGGTTAATAAACCCAAGTATTCTAGCCTCTCTCATCTCCAAAGGGCAAAACCTATCAAGAAAACCATTCTTAAAACTTTCCCACTCCATGGGACCCGCTTCTATCGTCCTTGATTCTTTCCATTGGTTGAACCAAAACTTAGCAACACCTTTCAATTGACGAGCAGCCAAATCCGCCTTCTCTACCGGAGTCACTCCCACAAAGTCCAACACCTTAGAGACCTCATCTATAAACTCTTAAGGATCTTCCTCCATCTTTGACCTATAAAATTTTGGAGTTGCTATCCTGGCCTGAGTCAACAGTTGAAAACCAATCCTAAAATTCTCGTCAGTCACTTGATCGGTCAAAGGATCAACCGGAACTTGAGGAGCTTGAGGAGGAGCTCCTTTATCAACATTATCTCCCTCAATTCCACAAGTGAAAGATCATTGAGTAGTCATGTCCTGCAGACCACCGGGTAAGGATTAGGAGAGAGATCTTATAGAGTTAAACCCTATGACACTCCTTAGAGTAATGAAGAAGTAAAGTTTCCTAATCATCTTGTAGCCTCTTATTCATAATTGTGGCGTGCTTCACATTATGAACAAGACTCTACTAGACGTGGCTTATGAGACATCATCCTAAGATCATTCTAAACCTTGTGCTCTAATTACCAAGTTTGTCACGGCCCATGGGTACCCCCTAGATGTAACATGGCGTATAGAACCCCGAAGGACTCCATACAAGCCACTTAGCATATAATTACATAAAGTACTTAGAATAATAAAGAGTAAAACACATTTCAAGTCTTAAATAGTTTTTCATAAGAGAAATCGGAAGTCTAGACTTTTCTTAATATAGCCATCTATTACAATCTTGAATGAAATAAGGCCTATCCCATACAACATATTCGAAAAGGAAATACATGAAAGGAATTACAACATATGAAAAA
This sequence comes from Solanum tuberosum, assembly GCF_000226075.1. NCBI lineage: Eukaryota > Viridiplantae > Streptophyta > Magnoliopsida > Solanales > Solanaceae > Solanum > Solanum tuberosum. The sequence continues at coordinate 944,063 of NW_006239158.1, forward strand.
GTCATCCTCAAAACATGAGAACTCACCAACAAGCTAGGAATATACACAAGTCCAAGTTTTAGCCACTAGAGTGATCACCTCGATAACCAGACCCTACACTTGGGGAAAATGTAGGAAAAGTAGGCGTTAGTACAAAAATTGTAACACCCATCAAAAATGAAGTAGGATAAAGTAGAGCCTCACATGGGTTTTATGCATTAATAACTTGTAAAAATAATGAAGAATAGCCTTTTTAGTCAGTTTTAAAGAGTTTGGTAGTCAAACGTCAAGGGATGACCAAGACGTTCGAAAACTAGTATTTTACGTGTTGGTGTGTTCTAGTATGTTGTTCATATTTTTATGTGTTGTTTGGAGTCTAAAATCAGTGGAGGTGACCCTAGTGTCTTAATAAATATTTTTAGGGTCGAAACGTTCGGGTACGACTCCCCGGGACCACCCTAAGGGTCCCCAAGGAGGACCCCAACCCTTGGCCAAACAAGCTGCCAAGGCAACTCGCAAAATGCTCATGGAGGGAGCAAGTCCGCGTCGCGGACTAGCTCTACCAAGGGCTAAAAGTTTGGTCCGCATCGCGGACGTGTCGCGGACTCTTCTGCCTCTAAATTTAATTTCCAGAAACTTGTGGGAACACCCCCGCGTCGTGGACTTGTTTCCCGATGAAATCTGCGAAAATAAAACTCAAGTTGATTTGTTTAAAAGGTCCAACTAAGTGAGGGGTAATTTGG
>NW_006239158.1:945012-946503 GCF_000226075.1 Solanum tuberosum
TGAAGCTTCAAGCTAGGGGATGGGTTCCTACTTATTTCTCCTTCAATTCCCAAGGAAATTTATCACAATGGTATGGGGATTTTATCTTTGATTCTCCTTTCAATCAAAGAGCCAAATCAAAGTGATTTCAATGTTTTTCAAGAACACTAAAAACCCTAATTTCAATTATAAGCTTTGGTTCTTGCATGAAAGTATTTCAAATGATGATTTATGTTAATATTGATGGTTTTAAGATCAAAAACTCCATGAACCCTTGCATATCTTGAAATCCTAATTTTTGGGTCTAAAGTGGGTCTATTGATTATGAGCAAATAATGTGATATTAATGTGTATATTGTTATGGGATATTTATTTAAGTATTTTTCTATATTGAATTATAAGGAATTAATGGTGAATTTTGTTATGTTGGATGTTGGCCTTGAATGGGCAATTGTGACCTAAGGTTTATGATGATAATAAAGTTGTGAATAGATTATTTGATTATAGTATTATATATATAGATGTTGTAGATGTTAGGATTGTGATGTTTGATCCCTTTGAAAGTGGGGAGGTGTTTACTTTATAAGCATGTTGTGATCATGGCCTTGTAGGCAAAGTTGGATGATTGTTGTTTTGAGTAATGTTGATTAAGTGAAGGTAATGTGATATGATGTGAATTTGTGTATGGTCTAAGAGCATGAAATGTGACCTTGTGTAGAGACTTTATGTGTTGTGCTTGTAAAGTGGGGAGGTGTTTACTTTATAAGCATGTTGTGATCATGGCCTTGTAGGCAAAGTTGGATGATTGTTGTTTAGTGTAATGTTGATTATGTGAAGGTAATGTGATATTATGTGAATTTGTGTATGGTCTAAGAGCATGAAATGTGACCTTGTGTAGAGACTTTATGTGTTGTGCTTGTTTGTTGTCTTCTTTGAATGACTTATAATGAAGGAGAGGTTAGGATAGACTATGTTTACCTACTCTCACACCTAGTGAAGAATGAATGAAAGAATGTGTGAATGAATGAAAATAATGGGAGTTAATGCTAATGAATGAAAGTTGGGTCTATTGGAAGGATAGTCTCATAAAGTACTCCTTTAAATGAATGGGGTTCCTAGATGAAAGGTTTTCTCATCTTTGAATCCAAGAGCTTCCTTAATGAATGAATGAGGGTTAGGATGGGTATTCTTTCATGAGTTGAGATGAGAATACTTAGTAGCAATCCTTATCCTTAAATGAATGAATAAAATGAATATCATAACTCTGTGGGGGAGTAATGTCTAGCACCAAGAGGATATGAAGATGGGTGGATACTCCTTCGTTAGTTCAGATGTGAGTATTTAGTAGCAACCCATAAGATGGGTGCCCCTTCGTTAGTTGAGATGTGGGTACTTAGAAGCAATCCTTCTATCCCTTAACTATGTGCCCACATAGGACTAGCTAGTGGTCTCTACTATGTAAAGGCTAAAAGAATGACCCTACCTTAGGCAACTAAGGATCCTCCATCCGGA
>NW_006239158.1:947171-960356 GCF_000226075.1 Solanum tuberosum
ACAAATGTCCTTTTTAGCATGTTTTGCATATCCTCATACTTAGTACGTGTGTTGTACTAACCCCTTTCTTCTATTTTACTACAAGTGTAGGTTGTGGTAACTAGGAGGAGATTGTGCTTTGGAGTTGCTTGAATTGCTTCACTCTTCCAAGTCTTCGGTATGTCCTCAATATTCGAGGATATGTTTAGAATTTTCTTAGTCATTGTAATAGACACTTAAGTTTCATTTCATTTGTAAAGGGCCGTGTCCCTTAGTACGTTTTAAGTTCTTGTCTAAGATTGGCTAAAGAGACTTAGTAGTTCCGCTTGCGTATTGATGTTTTCAAATGTTGATGACTCTTGAAGTCTTATGGTTTTATTGAATAAAAGTTTTAAATTCTTAGTGATTTTTATGATCTATGCGATGAATGAATGCTAAGGCTTGTATAAGACCTCCGAGAGGTCGAATACGCATGTAACGGCTAAGGGATGCTCTCGGGTCGTTACAAAAATGCACTAAGTATGATAGTCATGCATAAAAAATTTTAAAATATGCTAAAAGGGACATTTCATTTGAAGGCATGCAATTTAACAAGTTAAACATGCGTAAGAGGTTAGAAACCCATAAGTCATAAAACATAAGCAATATAAGTCATCATCATCATCATTTAAGCCTTTGAACTCATAAACAAAGTTAATACAAAGCTCATCATAACACAAGAGAAACACTTCATGAATAACCTCAAAGCACACTTGTGCAAGGCATGAATGAGACCCCATAAATATCACCCACGCTAAGTAAACCACTTTAGGCCATCACTCATGTTCGTCACCTTTTGAAACTCTTGAACACTATGAGGTACTTATCAAGCACATCCTACTTCCTCTCTACATTGAACGCTTCGAGATACTTCTTTAAGTACATCTTAGTTCATTATTATTTTGAACTCTATGAGATGCTTCTTCTAGCATATCTTAGCTCATTATGTTTGAACTCTATGAGATTGTTCTTCAAGCATGTCTTAGTTCACTATGTTTGAACTCTGTGAGATGTTTCTTCAAGCATGTCTTAGTTCATTATGTTTGAAATCTATCTGATGCTTCTTCAAGCATGTCTTAGTTCAATATTAATCTTGTTGTGGTTGGGATATAGCCTCAGCCGACATGAGACCATGTGAGTTATAACATGATCCCTTCCGATGTTACCCACACCGAAAATGGTTGGTCTACTTGCCTAAGGTAGAACCGATTTGTTAGCTTAGTTGGATCCACTAGTTAAACATCATATGGGGCATGTAGTTATGGGATACGGAGATTGATATTAGAAACCCAGACTCCACTTCATGAAGGATTCCATCTCATGAGACACGTTTTGGGAAAACCCGGACTCTACTAGGTAAGAGTTCACATTTCGGAAGCCCGGACTCACGATGTGTGAGCCTGCATCTCATTTCAATATTCACTCGGTGCTAGGCCTCAATCCCACAAGATAGTTATTAAGTCCTACTAAACTCAAGTTTCATGAAAAGATGTCCTTGACAATCAGTCCAAGTTAACTCACTAGAATAACTCTTTTAGACCATGCGTGAGAAACTATCACCATCCATGTTCTAGTTCAGAAGGCTCTTTAGCCTTTGGTTCAATTAGGTGAGAAAAAGCCCTTCAACCTTTGAACCTTTACCATGTGAGAACAACCTTTCAATCAGCTCACAACAACAACCTAATCATTAACAGTTCACTCTCAAAGCATCATTAAGACAATTGCATAGATATTATAGAAAATGCATAATCTCCTACTTTACCTCATTAAGGTTAAAACCTACTTTCAATCTACACATCAAGAATTCAAGCATTATACATGGATTTAATCATAATTTCATGTGAATCTATCACCACATACATCAATTCATACAATTCACCTTTTACCAATAAAGACCCACGTCATGTCATCAACTTTGAGATATGTAGGAGATTTCATGGGTTCTTGGGTATACAACATGAAACTCATAGGAAATCATCAATTAATTCTTATAATAACATAATTTAACTATTAGAATCGTTTTTGAAAGGAAACCATGACTTTTGAATCAAACCCTAACTTTTGTGGATTTCTATCTTTAAAATTGAGGTTTTGACGGGACTTCATGAATGAAGAGCTACCATACCTTAGAAATGAAACCTAATGAATTTGAGTATAAAACCTTGATCCTTGAACCCTAGCTTCAACTTCCTTCTTCTTCCTTGAAGTTCTGGAGAGAATATTTGGAGAGGATGAAGTTTTGGGAATAGTTTTAGGTTTCAGAAATAATGAGGTAAATGACTTAATTTAGTGGTCTAAAATACTTATATAGTTGGTCTAAATTAGGCTAAATGACACCACTTAATATTAATTAAAATCGGAAAACCCTAAAGTACCTTTAAACTTAACCACCAAAAACCAGTTTCAAGGCCCTATCCACGACCCTCACTGACAGACGGTGGTTGGACCCACGGAGCGTGGGTTGGGTTTCAGAGACTTGCTTTCAGGGCCTTGACCTATGACCCCTCATCCACGGGCGTGGACTGACCAACGGGGCGTAGGTCTCTTCCGTTGGTCACTGTCAGGGTAGCTTCTTAGGGGTCCTCCTCAAGGACCCATGGTTTATCCTTAGGGGCGTACCTTGACGTTCTAACACAAAACCCTATATTTTTAAGTACGGGTACTTACATCCAAGACTCTAACCCTCACATTGAGCTCTAGTTTAGCTTACTAATTTCTGGAGTGTTACAAGACATATGATGGGAAACTTTTGAGAGACAATTGAGTTTTCTTATGTGAGAAGTAAGTGTGGATCATTTATGATGGATTTTCCCACGTAAATGTCAGGTTTAAGGTGGGTTGATTAGGATAGATTAGGTTCACAAGATTCATTTAATACAAAATCATATGTGTGGATGTGATGTTTAGTTGAATAAAATGAGGATCAGTGCATACCTGTTAAGACGGAAACTTGTCTTTGACATGAGAGCACCTTCGCACCATAGTATAGGAAACTAAGGGTAATATCATTAGACAATATTGATGAGCTTTCCCATTTTAGGTGTATACCTATAACAAGGTACCAAGATGAGTTAGTTAAAATTATTTGCGGAGATCATACTTAAAACCCTTTATTAAGAAAAACTTATTCTTGATAAACCATCTCTAGGGCCAGTCGATTTTGTTGAAACACTACGAAAAAAATAACTTTTAGCGACAATAAATATTGACATTAATAAAGAGTGCCAAAGTATTTACCGGCATTATTTAAGTGCCATTAGAACCAATGTCGCTAAAGGCTTTAGGGACATATACAAAGAGTGCTAATTGCCGCTAAAAATACATATTTAGCGGCTAATGATCATTTTTTGTGTAGTGAAATTGTTCTCATCCAAGTTCTTTGGTAAAGATGTCAGCAACCTGGTCCTCAGTCCTACAAAAGGTCATGATAATAAGTCATTTTTCCACATTGTCATTGAGAAAGTGGTGACGTACATCGATGTGCTATGTTCGTTTGTGTTGGACTGGATTCTTGACCATGTTCACAACATTTGTGTTGTCGCATCTAATAGGCATACAACCTACTTTGATGCCAAAATCTTTAACCTGCTACTTTATCCATAGGAGTTGGGCACAACATGAGGCAGTTGCGACATATTCAGCTTTAGTAGTAGATAGGGCAACAAAATCCTGCTTCCTTGTATCCCAAGACACTAAGAATGGTCCTAAAAAGTGAGCCATGCCATACGTACTCTTTCTATCTACCAAGTATCTAGTGTAGTCTGCATCACTGAATCCTACCAAATCGAATAATTCTCATGTTGGGTACCAGAGTACCAGGTTCATAGTTCCTTTAAGATACCTCTAAATTATTTTCACAGTAATTCCTTCGGGCAAAGATTAGAAGTGGGCACATATACCAAAGTTGAACAAAATATCAAGTCTGCTAGCAGTTAAGTATAGCAATGATCTGATCATTCCTCTATACTTTGTATCATTTATCGAGGAACTAGGTTCATCTTTGTCAATCTTAGTTGTCGTGCCAACTCGGATATCATTTGTTTTAGCTTCATGCATCTCACACTTCTTGAGCATTTCTTTGATGTATTTTTGCTGATGAATTGAAGTGCCAGAGGGAGACTGGTGGATCTGAAGTCCTAGGAAGAAGTTGAGTTCTCTCTTCATACTCATTTCAAATTCACTGTCATTAGTTGTGCAAATTCAACCTCGAGGTATGCATTAGTTCCTCCAAATATAATGTCATTTATATACACTTTAACTATGAGTATGTCTTTACCTTGTCTTTGAAGAAAAAGTGTGTTATCAATCTTGCCTCTTGAGTACCTATGCGTAAGAAGGAAGTTTGATAGTCTATCATACCATGCTCTTTGTACTTGTTTCAAACCGTATAGTTCTTTGTCTAGCTTGTAAATGGAATCAGTGTAATACGGACTTTCAAAGCCCGAAGGTTGTTGATGCTTATCATGACCAACGACACTACTTACGATTTAAGTGTCTACGATTGTCGATAATATAGTAAGCCAACTGAGGGTTGGGATCGTCCCAAGGGAGTGGTTTTTGAGAATTTATAGAAAAATAAAATTTAGTTCTAACTAGTCGTAGCTAAAGATATTAACGATTAAAAACATTGTAAATTAAAGAGGGACACAAAAGTGTCAAATATCGATTTGGGAGTTTTGTCACAAGTAAGCTAAAATTAGCGAAATCAACAAGAAAATCTAATGATGAGAGGGGGATTCTTCGGATGTGACCGGAATACGGGTTAATCTAAATTATTGGGTACATGCTTTCGATAGAGAATTTATAGAGTAATAGTGACTAGGCTAAGCTATACGTGGGAATAAATTCTCTCTCGAGCAACTTACCCCGTTTCAAATGGGTTCCTTTCGGACACCCACTTGCCGCATGAAGACCAGCCTACGCCTTACCCCACTCACTCTCTTGAGCTGAGTGTTAGAATATGGGACTTGGTCTCACCCTCTCAGGCTAAACCTAATGTCGACCCACTCCTTAGGCCATCAGTCTAGTAGTCTTGGTTTCACGACCTCTCTTTCGAGCAAGCCGAAAACACATGGGTGGACTTGTATTTGTAACTACAAACCCATTAAATTCGACCACAACTACTAGGTGAAATCACCATTAAACTACATCTAATCTATCAACTAGAAAGATCCAACAACAATATTAACCCATATTCGCTAAATCACACCCCAAGAATGGGGGTTTTTAGCCACATCAAGAGATAGAAATTTATACGTAAAATGAGCTTGCATTCAAATGGGTGTGAAGATTTAAGTCTTGTTACAGGCCAAGAATGAAGAAATCAAGAGACCCAAGTCCAAATCCTTGGAGATGAAACCCTCTTCTTCTTTAAGTTTCCAAAACCCTCTCAAACTCAAAGAAAAATAAAAAGTACTATTCTATATGAAAATTATAATAATTATTTTCAACACTAAAAATTTGATACTAAGCTATAACTCTCAACGAGTATTTATAGTTTTCAAAAATCTGTGTTGCAGCGGACCATTCGGCGACATTAGTCAAAATCGTCGATCAACTCGGCGATTCGCCCTTTGGTGTAGTTCATCGATGTTTTTCACCATCCTTCGGAATCATCGTGCTCTGGGTCATTGGGCGACATAGTACTGCTTCGCAGAACTTCTCGGCGATGCGCCGACTACTTCTTTTTTCCGCCGACTTGATCCTTTCCTTCAGGGCTCAGCACACTGGAACAAAAGGCAAAGTGAGACCCTTCGGCGACTCGCCAAGTGGACTCGACGATCCTCAGGCCCTTCATTTCTTCGTTCTTTTCAACATTTTCGTTCCTTTTTGCGATGTAGTGTCCATGCTTTCCTAAAAACTTCACACACTTGAAACTTAAGGGTTTTCATCAAATATTGAGATAAAATAAGCATTTGAGGACACAATTTCTATTAAAATATAGCCCAATTTCTATTGACATATAGCCCTAAATGAGTCCAATTTGTGGACTCATCAGTTGTTTAACATATACCTCTTCTTAAAGAAACCCATTTAGAATGGCACTTTTGACGTCCATCTAGTAGAGTTTGAACTCCATATGAGCTGAAAAGGCGATCAACATCCAGATTGCTTCCATTCTTGCTACCGGGGTAAATGTTTCATCATAATCTATCCCTTCTTCCTAATTTTATCCCTTAGCAGTCAATTTGACTTTATTCCGTGTGACTTGTCCTTGATCATCAAACTTGTTTCTGAATACCCATCTAGTTCCTATAACGGTTCTACCATGAGGACGAGGGACCAAGTTCCAAACCTTGCTGAGTTCAAACTGAATGAATTCTTCTTGCATGGAGATAATCCAATCTAGATCAAAAAGGGCATCTATGATGTTTTTGGGTTCAACTAAGGACAAGTAAGCTGAGAATGCACACATATTCCTTAGTTTTGATCTGGTATGAATCCCTAAATCCAAATAAGTGAGAATGTTCTGCGCTAGATGAGAGCTCTGGTGTTTCCAGTTGCTTGGCTAAATCTGTAGCACACCTTCTGTGCGGGATGGACCAGGTTCCACGGGACTTTCTTCATCAATTGTCTCTTCTACTTCATGAGAATTTGGATCTGAGTCAGAAGCAGGTTCATCTAGAGAGTCATCATCGGACTTGATTTCTTCAGGCTGTTGTGGTTTTTTCATGCCTATATTATGTTGATCATCTTTCGAGTCCATTTTGATCGAGTTATTTCGTTCATCAAAGATGATATGAACACTTCCCTCTACACGAATTTTCCTTTTTCAAACACTTTATAGGCTTTGCTTTATGATGAGTATTCAAGAAAGATTCCTACATCGCTTTTAGCATCAAATTTTCCTATTGCGTCCTTCCCGTTGTTGTGCACATAACAGACATATCCAAATACTCCAAGGCGTACTAAGTTGGGCTTTCTTACTTTTAAAAGTTCATAAGGAACCTTATTTAGCACTGATCTAATCGTACATGTGTTGATAAGGTAACACAAAGTGTTTACTACCTTAGCCCAGTAAGATTTTGGAAGATTACTTGATATCTATTTTTGCGTTCAACTACACCATTTTATTGTGGAGTTCTTGGTGCAGAGAAGTTATGATCGACCCTATTGTTGGCACAAAATTTAAGAACTTTACATTGTTAAACTCTGATCCATGATTTGAACGGATGCTAGTGATTTCACTTTTAAACTTCCTATGAACCAGTTTCACGAATATTTCAAACATTTCAAATGTCTCATCTTTTGTTGCAAGAAATATTGTCCAGGTGAATCTAGAGTAGTCATCCACTATTACAAAAATGTATATTTTCCCTCCTCTTCTTTACACACGCATTGGCCCACATAAATTCATATGAAGTAGTTCTAAATGCTTGGTTGTACTTACCATGCCTTTTGGATTGAATGAGGACTTCACATGTTGTTCTTGAGCATATGCTCCGCAGACTTGATCCACGTTGAATCTCTTAGTGGGCAAGACCTTGACTAGGTCTCCTGATATAAGCTTGTTTATAGTTGAGAAACTTATGTGTCCCAGCCTCTTATGCCACCGGTGAGAACTATCAGTAATGGCACTAAGGCATTCTAGCATATTTTATGAAGGACTCATGATGTCAGCTTTATACACATTTTTATGCCTTTTTCCACGAAGAATCAGTTTCCCAGAGATTGGATTGAACACGCTACATTCATTTGAGGTAAACAACACATTGTTTCCTTTGTTGCATATTTGTGATATACTTAGAAGATTGTGTTGTAACCCTTTCACATACCCTTTAACATAATACACATTATCTATTGCTTGAGTGTGATTGGTCCCAAATTTTCCGATTCCCTGAATTTCACCATTTTTTTTGTTTCCAAACAATACGTTTCTTCCCTTGTAGTTACTTAGTGAGAGGAAGTTTATCTTATCCCCGATCATGTGTCTAGAGCATGCACTGTGTAGGTACCATGACTTTATCTCTCATCTCACTGGATCATGTATTAAAAAGTCAAGGGTTAGCTTTGGGTACCCAGATCCACTTGGATCCCTATTTATTAGAGAAAGCATGAAATAAGTTTCTCTTTGCCCATTTTGACAAGGTTTTAGGTTTTGGAACCGATTTCGTGATTCTTTCATCACATGGTTTTTTTAGAAACCTTAGATTGTTTTCATGTGCTTTTAAATTTTTAGGACATGCATTGCTCTTATGTCTTGTTAGTCTACGGTGATAACATAAACAATCTTGGTTAGAATTTGTAATTTCAGCAGACTTCTAGTTAAATCCTATTTCATGTCTAGTAGAGGACTGACCCTTTTGGATGCTATCAAGCATGATGGAGGATCTTGTCCATCTCATATTATGCTCTGCTTCCATTTTGGTGTTATGAAGTTCTTTGTGAAGAGCTTCATTCTCTTTAGTCATTGACTATTGGTTATTGCTTAGTTCTTTCATTTAATTTTGAAGATGGTGATTATTTTTCTCTAGATTCTCATTTTCTTCTCTTAGAGAAGCATAATCATCCATCATTTTCTCCTTTTTAAAGTTGATTGATTGGTATGCATCCATAATAGTGTTCAATAGGAAATTCTAATTTTCTTTTGGAATATGAATGAAGATTTTCTCTAATGTGATGAAAACTTACCATGGATTGCTTGTCATCTTCCTAAGAATCAATTCCAGCCATTAGTGCCAAGATGCTTGGGATTGACAAGTGTTTCTTTCTTCTTCTTCTGTTAAAGTGACTAGTGCAAGAAAGTTGTACTTGTTTGTTTCCTCAATTAGCAATAATGACTTATTTTTGCATCCACCGTCTTCAGATTCTTCCTCAAATTGATTGCCCAAAGTGGCAAAGACCCTTTTTACGGAGACATAACTTCTTGATTGCCCAACCGTCTATTTTTGGGAATATACTTATTATTCTCTATTTCTTTTGTTTTCTCTTGATTGTTTCTCTTGTGCTCCAGGCCCATAATGGGAAGAATTTGATAAAGTGATCTGGACTCCCACATTTGTGACATACCTATACCTTTTGATCCTTCTCAGCTGATTTCAGGAAGTTCTTCCTCTAAAATACATGTCCCTTTTTTAGCACTCTAGAGAATCGTTTGGTCATCAATGCGATGTTCTCATCCTTAAAATCTTCTTGTGTTGTAGCCTTGAGAACCAGGTTCTTATCTTTATTCTTTCCTCCAATTTCCTTTTCTTAATTTTTCTTGAGTTCATAAGTCATAAGATTTCTAATTAGTTCATCCATATCTAGCTTATCTAAGTCACGTGCTTCACTGATAGCTTCTACTTTGCTCTCACGGGATTCTAGTAAAACACTTAGAAGTTTTGTGACAGCCTTTTCATTAGGAATCACCTCCCTTCATGAGTAGATCTCATTGATAATTGCAGTGAACCTGGTATATATATCTTGAATTGTTTCACCTTTTGTCATTCGAAATAGTTCATATTGTTTGTTCAAATTGTCAATTTTAGATTTCTTTACCTGAGTTGTCCCTTCATGAGCGATCTGTAGAGTTTCCCATATTGATTTCACATCCTGACATGATGAGATTTGATTGTATTCATCAAGACCTATCCCGCATATCAAAAGAAATTTAGCCTTAGCATTGTTTTGGATTGCAAGAGTATCAGCAGTATCTCATTCCTTTCATGGGTATAGTAGGCCCATCCATGACAGACCCTAGAGATCGGGATTTTCACCTGTTAGGTGATTCATCATGTGGTTCTTCCACCATCCATAGTACTTTCCATTGAATAGTGGTGGTCGAGTTTGAGAAGCGTCTTCTTGTGGTGTAAGTGGTGCAACCATTGATCATTTTCAAGATGTGAGTCTTTTAACGAAACGATTTGCTTTGATACCAATTGAAGAAGCCTTACCCTCTATTTAAGAGCTAGGTTTTTGTATGTTTACTGAAATAACCACAATAACACAGATTTATCGTGGAAACCTTCCTCCCTCAAGTAAGGGAAAAACAACACCACAATTTTGTTAACTTCGAGAACAATTCAAGATTGCAACTCAATAATCAAAGAATTAACTCTAATGCTTCTACCCTTTATCGATTAACTATAATCGAAGACTCTACTCTACAAGAAGTCAAACTTGCTTCTTGTTACAATTTTCTCAAACTCTCTCCAAGAACAACTCTTAAACATTGACTCGACGATGAATCAATGCGACTCTAAAACCCAGAAAGAAATCCTAACTCTTTCTTCCACTTTGTAGATCTCTTTGAATTGTTCTATTGAAATCTGCCTCATGAGCTGTTAATTGATGCTGAATTGGCATAATGACATGGTTACTGATGTGTTTTCTGTTTTTAGAAGATAGATATTATCTGTTTTAGTCTTTTAGTTGTGAGTTTCCTAGTCTTTAGGCATGTAGAGTTGTTGGTAGACTTAGTGCCTAGTTAATAGGAAGATTCTATTTTTCAGTTACTACATTATTTACTGCAAATTGTTAGGAGTTCCTTCTATTTAAATATTTCTTCTTTCAGCTTAATAAAATATCTCTTTTTCTTCTTCTGTCGTATGTTTTTCTTTAGCTGTTAACACCAACAAATTGGTATCAGAGCCCTCTTCTTAAGGGACTTATGAGTGACTTGTGAGTGTAGTCTAAGAAAACCATCAACAAAGTCCCTACATGTTGCCCTGAAAAGTCATCAGAACACATGGATTCAGAACACTCTTCTAGTTCTTATGTTATTTCTCCACCAGTGTTTGATGGAGAGAACTACCAGGTATGGGCTATCAAGATGCAAACTCACATGGAGGCATGTGATCTCTGGGAAGCAGTAGAGGAGGATTACGAAATTCCTGTTTTACCAAGCAATCCAACAATGGCTCAGATCAAATTTCACAAGGAAAGGAAGACAAGGAAATCCAAGGAAAAATCTTGCTTATATGCTGCACTTTCACTTACATTTTTTTTCTAGAATCATGACGTTGGAATCGGTAAAAGCAATCTGAGATTTCCTAAAAGAAGAATACCAAGGAGATGAGCGAATCAAAGGTATGAAAGTTATGAATCTCATTAGAGAATTTGAAATACAAAGAATGAAAGATTCTGAAACTGTCAAAGAATACTCAGATAGGCTTCTTAGCATTGTGATCAAAGTAAGAATGTTGGGCAATACGCTTCCTGATAGCAGAGTTATTGAGAAACTTCTTGTTACATTACCTGAGAAGTTTGAAACCATTGCTTCCTTAGAAAATACTAAGGATCTGTCAAAGACCACTTTGGCAGAATTACTAAATGCATTGCAGGCACAAAAGGAAAGAAGGTTAATGAGACAGGAAGGGTCTATAGAAGGCGCACTTCAGGCCAAGTTGCAAAACTATCCTGGAAACAAATACAAGAAAATCAAAGGGAAGAAGAATTATGCTGAAAATAATCAAGTTTTCGCTGGTAATGGAAATAGCCACAATTTAGGCAGCAACTAAGAAGAACAATTCCCTCCATGTCAATATTGTGGAAGAAAGAATCATCCTCACTTCAAATGCCGGAGAAAGATGGATATGAGATGCCAAAAATGTCAAAAACTTGGGCATGCTGAGATCATCTGCAAGGAAAAAGGACAGCAGCAACAAGGAGAAGCTCAAGTTGAAAATCAACATGAGGAAGAACAATTATTTGTTGCATCATGTTTTGCATCTAGTATTTCAAGTGACAGATGGCTTATTGATAGTGGTTGTACAAACCACAAGACTAGTGATGAAAAGTTTTTCAAAAGGCTTGATAGAACAACAACATCAAGAGTCAGGATTAGAAATGGAGAATACCTCCATACAAAAGGAAAGGGGATTGTGCCTATTGAGAGTTCTACAGGTACAAAACTTATTTCTGAAGTTTTGTTTGTTCCTAAACTTGATCAGAATTTATTAAGTGTAGGATAGCTACTTGAAAATGGGTTTAAATTATTTTTTGAAGATAAGGCGTGTCTGATCATTGATCCAAGTGGTCAGGAACTATTTAGAATTAAAATGCAGGGTAAAAGCTTTTCTTTGAATCCAATGGAGGAAGAACAAATAGTTTTTCCAAGTCAGTCCAGTGTTGCAGAAACTTGGCACAAATGGTTGGGTCACTTCCACCACAGGGCACTTTTGTATATGCAGAAAAAAGGGTTGGCAAAAGGTTTACCTCCACTTGAAGAGGAACTCCCAAGTTGTGAGGCATGTCAATTTGATGAGCAGACAAGATTGCAATTCCCAAAATTAACTTGGAGAGCGACTCAAAAATTGCAGCTGATTCATACAGATCTTGGAGGCCCCCAAAGAACTCCATCATTGAAAGGAAGCAGGTATTACATAATATTTATTGATGATCTAACAAGGATGTGTTGGATATACTTCTTAAGATTCAAATTGGAGGTTGCTGAAGTTTTTTGGAAATTCAAAGCCTTGGTAGAAAATCAAAGCGGCTGCAAACTACAAGTGCTCAGATCAGATAATGGGACTGAGTACACTTCAGATCAGTTCAAAAACTTTTGTGAAGTTGCTGGAATAGAGCATCAACTTACTATTCCATATACTCCCCAGCAAAATGGAGTAAGTGAAAGAAAGAATAGGACTATCATGGAGATGTCAAGGTGTAAGTTGCACGAGAAAGAGCTTCCCAAAAAGTTTTGGCAGAGGCAGCCAATACTGCTGTATTTTTGTTGAATAGGCTGCCAACCAAGGCAATGAATGATCAAACATCTTTTGAAGCTTGGCATGGGTACAAACTTTACTAAAGAATCTCAAGATTTTTGGTTGCTTATGTTTTTCTCACATACCGCAGCCGAAAAGGGATAAACATGACAAGAAGGCAAAACCTGGAATTTTCATTGGCTATAGCCTGCAGTCAAAAGCTTTCAGAATTTTCCAACCACAAACTGGAAAAATTTTGGTAAGCATAGATGTGGAATTTGTAGAAAAAGAGCAATGGGATTGGGATGGATAAAAGCAAGAAAGAGAAGCTAATGAGTTGCACAATTTTGAGGAACGAGTAGATCATCATCCCATTCGAGGAACCAGATCACTCTCAGATATCTATCAAAGATGCAATGTAGCCTTATTTGAACCTGCTTAATAAGCAGAAGCTGAAAGAGACAATAAATGGATAGTCGCAATGCAAGAGGAGCTAACCATGATCGAGAAAAATGACACACGGAAACTGGTAGAAAGGCCT
>NW_006239158.1:960475-999357 GCF_000226075.1 Solanum tuberosum
AAATCTATGTTGAGCAGCCTGAAGGATTTGTTGCAGAAGGACAGGAAGACAAAGTCTACTTGCTGAAAAAGGCCCTCTATGGATTAAAACAAGCTCCAAGGGCTTGGTACAGTAGAATCAATGATCATCTTTCTGACTTAGGTTTTCAGAAAAGCCCAAGTGAATCAACTCTTTACATAAAGCATGTTAACTCTGACATTATTATAATTTCTTTGTATGTTGATGATCTTTTAGTAACAGGGAGTAATGTTGTGCTCATAGAAGAGTTGAAAAAGGAGATGATGAAAGTCTTTGAAATGACGGATCTCGGAGAGATGGCTTTCTTTCTTGGAATGGAGGTTAAACAAATCCAAGATCAAATATTCATTTGTCAGAAGAAGTATGCAAAAGAAATTCTGAGGAAATTTAGAATGGACAATTGCAAAAGTTTGAGTACGCCTATGAATGAAAAAGAGAAGTTAATGAAGGACGATGGTGCTGAACGAGTACAAGAAGGAAGCTACAGAAGCTTGATTGGATGTTTGATGTATCTTACAGCAACAAGGCCAGATATATTGTATGTTGTAAGTGTACTATCCCGATTCTTGAATTCTCCTAGTGAATTGTATATGCAAGCTGCAAAAAGAGTACTCAGATATGTCAAAGGCACAATGAATTATGGAGTCAAATTTAGCAAATGCCAGAATTTTAAACTTCAAGGATTTTCTGACAGTGATTGGGATGGTTCTGTTGAAGATATGAAAAGTACTTCAGAGTACTGTTTTATTTTTTGCGCTAGATGCTTTTCTTGGTGTTCAAAAAAACAAGAGATTGTTGCTCAATCAACTGCAGAGGCAGAATTCATTGCTGCTACAGCTACGGTCAATCAAGCTTTATGGATAAAGAAATTTTTTTGCGATCTTGGGTTGGAGATGAAGGAAAGCACTGAGATATTTGTGGACAACCAAGCTGCCATTGCTATTTCTCACAATCCAGTTTTTCATAGAAAAACCAAGCATTTCAATGTGAAGCTATATTTTCTTAGAGAAGTGCAAGAGGATGGTTTAGTGAATCTGGTATATTGCAGAACAGAAGAGCAGTTGGCTGATATTTTTACAAAAGCTCTTTCGGCAAGCAAATTTGAGTTCTTGAGAAAGGAACTTGGAATTTGCAGCTCTTGATGCAAGGAGGAGTGTTGAAATCTGCCTCATGAGCTGTTAATTGATGTTGAGTTGGCAGAATGACATGGCTGTTGATGTGTTTTCTATTTTCAGAAGATAGATATTATCTGTTTTAGTCTTTTAGTTGTGAGTTTCCTAGTCTTTAGGCATGTAGAGTTGTTGGTAGACTTAGTGCTTAGTTAATTGGAAGATTTTGTTTTTCAGTTACTGCATTATTTACTGCAGATTGTTAGGAGTTCCTTCTATTTAAATATTTCTTCTTTCAGTTTAATAAAATATCTCTTTTTCTTCTTCTGTCGTATGTTTTTCTTTAGCTGTTAACACCAACATGTTCAGCCCTCCTTCAGAATAATTCTCTTGATTTGTGAATTGGCAAAGACGCTTCTCTCTTTCTTCAGCCTTGTCCTTTTATAAAGATTGATTTGAGCTTGACCAATTTCTAATAGGAAAGGAATTAGTTTTTCCTCGAATATTAATCTTTTCCTTATAGAATTTGTTTGCCTTTTTCCTTATTTTTGTTGGACTCATCTGCTTTTATTATTTTATTTCTTTAATTTGAATTGTTGTTAGGAACAAACTTTTCCTTTTTTATATCTAACTGAGTGAACTTCTTCCCGCTTCTTTACTTTTGAAAACTTGGTACGTGTTATGTGAACCTAGTTCATGTTGTCATCATCAAAAGCATTTTGAGAGATTTGTCAAAATTTGTCAAACCATCAATAGTTGAATCGGATGAATAAGAAGAGGAATAAGGTGGAAGCAAATCCATAGAAGAAGAAGGTGAAACTGGAGATCCTGATGATTGCCGATGGGAGCATTTTGAATGAGAGAGTGGATTTGGGAAGTGAAGATGAGGCGTTTAGAGTAAACTCTACTTTTATTCAAGAATACTCAAATTAGACGGGGTTACAAATATAGCAAATTTTATGTTATTTTGGCTTTTTTTTGTTGGGACATTTGGTTGGACTAATGGATGTAAATATGACTTATCAATGGCCTAAAGTTCCATAAAAATATTTTTTTTTTAAAAATAATCAATAATAGTGTGCTTTATGTTGTTTTCCTTCTTTTTTTAATGTCAAAAGCATAAAAAATCTTTTTGAATCCAAACCACTTCTTGATCTGATATTATATTGAAGTGTATGATCATCTCATATAAAATCTTAAATTATTAGCGAAAACATACTTTTATTTACTTAAAGACAAACCAGTTTCTTGTCAAATTCATTTGTCATTAGAATAATAACAAGAAATTTAGGTTGCAAAACAATATATATTTAAAGGAGATTCTTTTATATCATGGTTTGGCATTGAATGTGTTAGTGGACCGTATATAGTGAAAGTAGGCACAAGTTGGTTATTTGAGAAATGTTAGGTTCCTCAATCGTGCCACTCAGCTGGCCTGGTACCTAAAATGGCATGAAAATGGTAACTTTTTTTAGAAAGGTAACATGGGTTGTTTGAACTCACTAGTTCAACTCATCAAAACTATTTGCGCAAATAACGACCACTAAAGGATGATGTGTCGCATACCTACCAACAATGCTCGAGTCTAAAATTAAATAAAAGTTATTATGAGAAGTTGCAAAAAAAATATTATTTTTTCCCTATTTAATTACGTAGTATATTTTTTTATTGGAAGGAGTTCAATTCTACCCCCTTTTGTGCCCATCTGCATCCACCAAGTTTATCATGAGGCTCAAATCTAAATTTTAGTTAAATGTGAAAGAATCTTATCTATGCAGATGCAGAAGCCAAGTGCAAGTTTAATTATGTGATCAAAGCTGGAAACATTTTACAAATAGTTATACTATAAAGTTATGGTAGTACACCACTATCTCAAATGATTAAAGGGTTTTAGACACATTCCTTCAAAAATGAATAAATTCAAACATATACTATGAATCTTGGTATCATTGTTTTGACAAACTACGTAAACGTGCAATCAAATTGACTTCATTTCAAAATATCAATCGCTTTGACAAATTTTATTGTTCAAAATTTAAGAAAGTATTTATTATTATTTTCTTTAAATTCACCCTTAACTTACTCCAATTAGTGATGTGTCAATAAAATGAGATAGTTAAGAGACATCAAATTTGATTTAGATAACTATTATAGTAGTATTACGATTAAAGTTACCAATATATATCTTTTTTAAAGATGGGAAGCAATGTCTAGGTTCTTGACAGTTGACACTCTTAATGAATTATTTATTAAGCAAAATCCTTGATTGTGTTTTTTGATTAGTGATGGTAATCCTAGGTTTAGAGGACAATTGCACATGGAAATTTCTAGAAATATAATGTTCCACTATTGTCTTGTCAAGATTGATAAAAATATATATGATGTGCTAGCTCTTTTTAAGATTATATTCTCTCTAGATCATATGACTGACTCACCGTAACATAATTAATTACTATATTATAACTTTCTTGTAATCGAATGGGATTAATATACTACTTCTTGGTTTCCAGCAAAATATAATATTCCCACGGTTCATATTTATGTGAAAATAATTTAGAAAAATTTAAGGGAAAAAAAAAAACTTTTAAAATTTATAGTCTAAAAATAAATTATAGATTTTTTTATGATGGCAATTCATCTCATTAAAATAAATAAATAAATTTAAATTTTAAATTTTACTAAATGTTAAAAGATATCTTTCTTTTTAACGACTAAAAAGAAAAAAAGAGTTACATAAATTGGGATGAAGGAAGTATGTTATTTAAATAAAAAGGGAACATATATTCCCTCAACTTTGCGATTTAGAATGGATATATATTCCTTAAAGTAATGTAAATCAAAACATTAAAGAATATATTTATTGTAATTATATTGTATATCTTTTAAATATCATGGATTATTAATTACTGTGATTTACATTACTTTTTACATGATTTTCAAATATGTAAATTTTATTTCAAAAATCATAAATATTTCATGCCGAAATTTATAATCAAAATTAAACTGTACAACTTTTTAAAATTCGAACTGTGTCACATAAATTGAAATTGAAACAGAAACAGAAAGTATAATGATCGAATAGTTTGTTGGTGACTAACTTGATTTCTTTTAGGCAGGGGTGAGATTAGATAGGGTGGTGAGTAGAAAAAGATTCTTATATAAGACACAATATGAACAGATGTGCAATGCCATTTATAAACACAACAATGCATTAGCTCTATCCTACAATAAAGGAAGATGGAATATAATTTAAAAAATATGTAGATCTTCTCAATCAATTCGTTTAACTCTTCTCTAATAAATAATATTTTCCAAGATATTTTATAAATGTTTCTTTAATTTGCAATTAACATACAATTGAACCATAAACTATTAACCACATGTTTCATATAACACTTTTACTTTTCTTGTACATTCACATTTTGTGACAAAATTTTATTCCTTTACTAAGTGTACTAATGATTACATTGTAATTTTCTAGGATAATGGAAAGTTTTATAAGTTTGCTTTAGATTTTGGGAAAACTATGTCATATCTTTACTAAATAAATGACTGTCAATACTGCATATACATTAAGAAATTTAGAAATACGTGAAAATTAATTTGGATCAAATAAAATACTTTTTCCCTCCCATAATAAATGCCAATTTATCTCATTTTATGCCCATTAAAAAAAAGTAGAAGTCACTTTAATTCATATTAAGTGAACTGTTGGGGTATGACACATTCTTTAAAAAAAATTAAGGATGTAATTTTAAGGCTACTTCTTACTATTATCCATTTGCTTATTTCCAGTCTATTCTTCTAGAAAATGTGAAGTAGTTAAGAACCTTTCATTAAATGAAGGGCAAAATGAAAGGTAATTCTAAATAGCTATCAAACAAATTCTAAGAGGTCGTTTGATAGATGGTTTAGAAATGAATTATGCATGGCCGGGTTGGTTCGGGTTTTTCAAATATCAAGCCAAACCATTTTTGTTGAATTTTTTAAATCTATAAACCAAACCAATAAAAACTCGGGTTTTTCAACCTCGGGTTTTTTTTCCAGATTTTTTCGGATTTTCGGGTTTTTTCGGATTTTTCCGGTAAAGTATTCATACAAAATATAATTTACTTGTACTTCAATATTTATTTAGTCCTACCAAAATACAACTATCTAAGGTGTATCTTAAGAAAATAACACAAAATATGATATGAGTAATGACACTAAAATATCCAACAAAAAAAATAAAAATAATGAAATCGCTTAAAAACAAATATTGCAAATTAACAAGTCATAATGAAAATGATCATAATTTAAAAGTACTAAATCATGCTAAACTAAGTTTAATAAGTATCAATTACATGACTAAATATTAAAGAAAATTAAAATTAGATTATGTAATTGAATTGTCTAAACCAATGTAAAACCAAAGAACAAATATTTAATATTATTGTCATTCTTAGTGTTGAATTGATTTCCTTTTTGCATTAATATTAATTTGATTTTTGATTTTAAGCTTTATTATAATTACCAACATCTGTGGACTATAATCTTTATTGAACCATTCAGAATTCTAAGTTTCAAACTTGAAATAATACATTAAAAGATAAAAACTATGAAAAAGTATAAGAAATATTTAAAAATTATATCAAAGTAAATATGTTTATGTATAAAATAAAATTTTAAAATTATATATATAATGTCGGGTTGGTTTGGTCTCGGGTTGGTTTTTTTTAGTTAAAACCAAACCAACCCAAATATAGTCTGTTTTTTTTTCTAATACCAAACCAAGTCAAACCAACCACTAGTCGGGTTTTTTTTCTCAGTTTGACTCGATTTGCGGTTTGGTTCTGTTTTTGGTTCGGTTTTGTACACCCCTAGCTACAATTGTGTACCCTTACTTTAGTCTTTAGGTTTTGAGTAAACAGTAATGACTAGTAAAGCAGCCTAGTGTGAAGTGGGTAGAGTACTAGTAATTTGATATAATTATAGTGTCTAGTTATATATTAAATTATTAATATTTAATAATTAGCAAGTGTAAAATAGTAAATTATTACCGTCTTATTGGCTTATCAGTTTATCCAATAACTCAATAGTAAAAATCAATACAAAACCAATAAGCCAATCTTTTTTTTATAAACCCATTAAAAATCCAATAACCCAATAACATTTTTTCGATTCGGTTTATCGATCAGTTCGATTTTTGCACACCCCTATATATAAGTTATGATGAAATCTATACATGATATTATGTGTGATAGAAAGTGAAATAACTAATACAAAACTAATCCCTATATTATTAATACCCGCATAACTTTAACCAGCTGCCAAACGAAGCCTCAATATTGGTGAGGTCCTCTTTCTATTTGGAGAAGTTATGGAAATTTACATAAATAACTCACTTGAGTCTTTCATTCTTCTTTTTCTCAGGGGCCTTTGTAAGGATTTCACTTGCAGTGATCACTGTGGACCACATATATAAAGCCCAGAAAGGGGAGAAGCTATTTTACAATAGTCACAATTAGAGATGTTAAATGGGCGGGTTTGGTTGAAATTAGAGATATTAAAATGGGTTGTAATAGAAATCGAGTTGGGTCTTGACCCGCCCAAGTTTACTTTGGGTCAAATGGATTGGGTTCAAATGGGCTAAAAAACGGGTTGGGTCTTGACCCGCCCAATTTGACCCGATTAATCTCAATAATTTTAACATAGTGATATTTAACTTTTATAATCACAATTCTAATTTCAGCTCAAGATTTTTTATTTAAAAGTAACAAATGGATATATAAATCCTAAAAGATGTTAAATAGATAATAATTCATACCTTTAATATATGAACATATCTTAGTAAAAAGTTTTAAAACGGATTGAAATTGGAGATTGAATTGGGCTCAATTGAGAATTCTCTTAAGGGCAAATTATAGAAATCACATACTTTAAAGGCAAAATTACAATCTATCCCTTAAAAGTTTGTAATTACAGAAATCCCTCAAATGGATATAATAATATAAGCGTTGATACATTAATCTGATGCGCGAGATACATTAATCGTTAAGTAAGATACATTACATTTTATACATGATACACTAATGTAATGTACATTTATACATGATACAATAATCTGATGCGCGAGATACAATAATATAAACGCTTATACATTAATCTGATGCGCGAGATATACTACATGATACAATAATCTGATGCGCGAGATACACTACATGATACAATAATCTGATGCGCGAGATAGAATAATATAAGCGCTGATACATTAATCTGATGTGCGAGATACAATAATCGGATGCACGAAAATGAGAAATTTTGGAGATTTGTAAAACTTATAGGGGATAATGGTAATAAGTAAACTAAAATGTGGGATTTCTATAATTTTTCCTTCTCTTAAAATGGGTTAGGCTTGAATAAGTTGAGATTGAACCCGTTCAAATTATCTTGAGCCCAACCCTTAAAATTCTAGGCGGGTTGAACGGGTTATCTATGTTTAGATTCATTTTTGACATCCCTAGCCACAATGTAGGATGTTATATATTTTGCCTTATTTGATCAGAATGCTGCAAATTTATTAAACTTTTTGGTATTTGAGCACGGATATCTAATAAATTATCCTTTCATTTGAAATTAAATACTTAATTTTCAAAAAAAAAAAAAAAAAACCGTCCACGGTTAGCTATAATTTAAATAAAATAAAATGATTCTACAATTTTTTTAAAATAAATTATTATATCATAATTTCTTCTATTTCAATTTATGTGATTTTTTTTATAAATAAATTTCAAAAAGAAAACATTTTTATATTTAGTACAAATTATAATTTAACTTTTTTCTATATAAGTAAATATTATGACATGAATTGAAATTAGAGGAGACGATTATTTGCGCCGTCCACATGAGCGCGTGAGGAAGTAGGCAAAGAAACCCTTTTACAGTTGCTGCACATTTTATGAAACAACTAAAAGTGCGCACTCAATAGTAGGCAGTACAGTACTGCTCACTGCTGACTGCTGCTTTGGCGAGTTGTTAACATATTTTTTTAATTTGGATTGCGTACCGCAATATTTATTTGGGGTGATATAAGGATTTTTTTTGAGTAACTTTTATAAATAGAAAACATAAAAATTATATTGGTATGTTATAGCTATAGTTTGTATAATTACGATTCATAGCAAATTTTATGTTTGCTATGAAACTTTTGATTTGTATAATTCGGTAGATACATCCAATTTTATACAAATTGTTCAGTTTTGTATAAATTCATTTATACATTGTAATTTGTATAATAATATCTGTATTTGTATAATTATGAGTGTATAAGACGAAATATATGTATTTATATTTGTATATACACTTTTCTGTTGTTTTATACAAACACATTTTATACATTTGTATATTGAATGGGTAATTGTATACCGAAAATAACTAATTGTATACCGAATTATATGACAAAAAATGAGATGTTTGCTATGAATTACAAATAAAATAAACTATGACTATATCATTTAATTTAAATTATGCTATTTCATACAATTTCCCCCTTTTTTTAATATTTAAGGTTCGAATCCATGATTCTTTTCATATTCAGGACTCAAACTCGAAATTTTTGATCAAGAGTGAAACAGTATCACTATTACACCACAACTTACGTTGATAGTTGTTCAAATGTCATATGTCTCTCTCATTGCCCCTTAATTCATGCATTCCTCCAATAAGTTGCATAGCTAATTAAAGGCGAATTTAGAATTTTTATAATAATGATATATCACTTTGCCAGAAAAAAATCGTGGGTGGAAATCAATTTACCTTTTTAGGTATATGTTTAACATTTGATTAATTATATTATATTATTTATTTTTAATATGAAAATGCTAGCAAATGCTAATAGATAAATTTTAAAAATATATACCTAAAATGTTTAAATCGACAAACAGATCATTTATTTCTTATTAAATTCGTCCTTATATGCATTTTCTCAGTTCAATTTGAATCATCCACAAGAACTTTGCATTTTCTTTACACACATATAATCCTTAAACTTAATTTTTATGTACCATTTAAAAATAAAATTGAAGGGTTGAAATGGAACAAGACTAAGCTAGAGTGTCAACATAAAAAATGAGGGCATGTTCACAGGGCTATCTATGTATTTGACATTTACTTTATTTTGTTTGTCTGATTTCGATTTGACATACAAGCAACAATAACAACAACAAATTCAATGAAATTTTACAAAATGAAGTTTGGAAAGCATAGAGAGTACACGGACTTCACCACTATCTCTCCTAAGTAGGGAGATTGTTTCCAAAATACCCTCGACTCAAATAAATCAAAGTAGTGATAAAAGAAATATGACAGGTAATAGCAAAGTAGTGTGTAGCATCAGTAAAACCTCTATAAATTAATACTCGATAAATTAATAATCTCTCTAAAATAATATTTTACTCCGGTACCGACTTGGGCCAATGAAAAATATCATCAATTTCGATAATATAATAAGATAATATATTTTCAGAAGACCCCTACATAAATATATGGTCTCATTAATATCATAAATTAATAATTCTTTAAAAGTACAAATATATCTAAGACAAATAGTGAAAATATGATTCTATTGTGTTCTGTTTTTTTCTTAAAATTTAAATCTAGTTGAAGCTCATCTCTAACTTTTTTTATTGCATCCAGGAGATCCGGTGTTGTCTTTTCGAACTGCACCATAAAATTGTGAAGAGTTCTAGATGTGATAAGTGTTTCCTTACGTGTAACTTGTTCCAAAGGTATAGTAATCATCTTCAACTTCATCATCAACATTGTTTTTTCCGATGGTATATCCACAATTTCTTCTAAACTCTAGACCTCTGAACATGTATCACTTTCACCCGGATAATCCAACAGGTTATTGACATCCATTTTATTGTGGTAATCGAGGTCATTAATCATGACCTTAAGTTCATGAATGACGTTTTCACAAGTAGGTTCATTGAAATTTTCTGATATTGCATCCCCCGAACGAATTTTACAGTGTTGAAAACAATTTGCTATTGTCTCTTGCTGAACATTTGTTGTCCAAACAGGGATTGCAAAATTGATAGCATCCAAAACATTAATCTTTGTTGGATCAATTTGTCCCACTTCATAGCCTTCTAATATCCTACGATGAAATCTGTTCGATAATACATCTTGAAAGCTCTTATTATCCCAGCATCACAAGGTTGAAATTAGTAATTAAGATACAATGATTTTGATGTATTCGTAATACTTTATGTATAATATTTTTTTAATGTGAAATCAATAAATATGATACATAAATTAGTAAGATACAATGATTTTGATATAATTAAAATTAACCTTCATTAAATCTCAAACCATTCTTTAAATTAATAAATATTAATTTATCGATTAAATAATATCTCTATAAAATAATAAAATTTCATGGTCCCACCTATATTAATTTATAGAGATTTTACTGTATATGCAAGAAACCATATACTCGGCATATCAAACTACATCATATAAATTGGAATGAAGGGAGTATCAACTTTTTTCTTCTATTTATTTAAAAGAAAAGTATTGAGAACACTCCTAAACTCGGCGCAAATTATTAGTTTCATCTTCGAACTATTGATAGCCTTAAAAACACTCATTTACTCGACTAACAAGACTTAAATACACCCCTGGTTTTTCAATATAATTGAAATTAACCTCATAAATTCTCGCCAAGTTTAGGGGTACTTTCAACACTTCTCTCGTTTTTATTAAAAAATTCTCGGATGTGTATCTAAGTTTAGTTAATAAAATAGATCGATATTTTTAAGGCTGCCAAATACTAATCGTTCGGTGACAAAACTTATAAATTGTTCCAAGTTCAAACTATTTTCAATATTTTTCTTTTTATTTAATTCAATTTTCGATTTATGAGTTTGACATTAATACCCCTACCCCTTATGTTGCTCCCAAATGACCTTCTCACAAATACCACCACGTGCTCTTCTCTTAGATGTCTAAGGTGGACCTTCGTTCCCCTCTTCACCCTACACACTCCCTTTTTTTCCTCAAAACATTTTCTTCTATTTAAACCCTTTTC
The DNA here is from genome assembly GCF_000226075.1 of Solanum tuberosum. NCBI lineage: Eukaryota > Viridiplantae > Streptophyta > Magnoliopsida > Solanales > Solanaceae > Solanum > Solanum tuberosum. The sequence continues at coordinate 971,675 of NW_006239158.1, forward strand.
TTTCCCTCTCTCTTCTACCCAACCCCAACAATTCTCATTTCTCCCTTTCTTTTTTCCTCTCTTCAAAGAAGGAAAAAATAATGACTTCCACAATTGCAAATTATGGAGTTTCTCACTCTTTTTCACCGTCTACTTCCTATTCACTTGATTTCACCCTTCCTTCAAAATCAATCTCCATGAAAAATCACACAACAAAAACTAAAATCCATTCTGCTTTACTCACTTTCCCAAAACAAAACAATACCCCCAAAAAACAACCACAATTTCAAACACCTGATTGGAATTTTTTCCAAAAGGCAGCAGCAAAAGCTTTAGATATAGTAGAAAGCGCGTTAGTCTCACGCGAACTACAAAACCCTCTTCCTAAAACTGCAGACCCACGTGTACAAATCGCCGGTAACTTTGCTCCGGTACCGGAGCAATCAGTCCGGCATAATCTTCCCGTTATAGGGACGATCCCTGATTGCATTAACGGGGTTTATGTCCGGAATGGAGCGAACCCGCTTTTCGAACCGGTTGCCGGTCATCATCTTTTTGACGGTGACGGCATGGTTCATGCTGTCACTGTCGAAAATGGTTCAGTGAGCTATTCTTGCCGTTTTACTGAAACGGAAAGATTAGTTCAAGAGCGTGAATTGGGTCGCCCTGTTTTTCCTAAAGCTATTGGTGAGCTTCATGGTCATTCTGGAATTGCGAGGCTATTGTTGTTCTATGCCCGTGGAGTTTTCGGGCTTGTGGATCATAGCCATGGGACTGGAGTAGCTAATGCTGGATTGGTTTACTTTAATAACAGACTTCTAGCAATGTCTGAAGATGATGTACCTTATAATGTTCAAGTATTGCCTTCTGGCGATCTTCAAACAGTTGGTAGGTACAATTTCGATGATCAATTGAAAAGCACAATGATAGCTCACCCGAAAATTGATCCAGTTTCGGGTGAGCTTTTTGCTTTGAGCTACGATGTAGTTCAAAAGCCTTACTTGAAATCCTTCAAGTTTTCTCCGGACGGGGAAAAATCGCCCGACGTTGAAATCCCACTGGATGTTCCAACGATGATGCATGATTTTGCGATTACTGAGAATTACGTTGTAATTCCTGATCAGCAAGTTGTGTTCAAGCTTCAGGAAATGATCAAAGGAGGCTCCCCTGTGATTTATGACAAAAATAAGAAATCAAGGTTCGGAATTCTACCCAAAAATGCTAAAGATTCTGATAATATTATTTGGGTAGAATCACCCGAAACGTTCTGTTTTCATCTATGGAATGCTTGGGAAGAGCCAGAAACAGATGAAGTCGTTGTTATTGGTTCATGCATGACACCACCAGACTCAATTTTCAAAGAATGTAGTGAGAATTTAAAGAGTGTATTATCAGAAATAAGGCTCAATTTGAAGACCGGAGAGTCGACAAGACGACAACTACTTTCACCCTCAGATCAGGTAAATTTAGAAGCTGGAATGGTGAACAGAAACAAACTCGGTAGAAAAACACAATTCACTTATCTTGCAATTGCAGAGCCATGGCCAAAAGTATCTGGATTTGCAAAAGTCGACTTATCAACAGGGGAAATTAAAAAACATATATATGGAGATAAACGATATGGAGGTGAACCATTATTTTTACCAAGAAATGTGAACTCAGAGAAAGAAGACGACGGATACATTCTTGCATTTTGCCATGATGAAAAGACATGGAAATCAGAACTACAAATTGTGAATGCCATGACTCTAGAATTAGAAGCCACTGTCAAGCTACCTTCAAGAGTTCCATATGGTTTTCATGGGACTTTCATTAGCTCAAAGGACTTGCAAAATCAAGTATAATACCATGAAAATTATCGGTATATATACGTACATATTAGAAGGGTAGAAAGGGCGTGATATAATATATGTTATAGAGGAGATATGTATAATCTTTTAATTTTCCTCAACATGCCATTTTCTTGGAATAGAGAGTTGAGAAGGGAGATTTTCAGAGACCAAGCTTGAAGCTTGTAGGATTCGGAAAGCTCAGATGGTTTCTGTTTTTCTTCTTTAAATTTTTTTTTTTTTGGGACAAATATACTCTTAGGTCTTTCACATATACCTATTTTGTCATTGTGTATGAGTGAATAATATTAATTCAAATTTACATCGCATTTTCATGATCAAATGAGTAAAGATATGGTAGTTGATAAAATAGGATGTCAGTATCTCAAAAGTGTAGCGCTCTGGTTTTTACTTTCTCTGGATCATGACTAAAATATGGCAAGTCGAAGGGAAAATAGTGTTTATGATAAAGTATTTTCCGTAAGATTTCCAATAGAAATTTGGTATATAAAGGGTCATCAAGAACAAAAATGTTCGCAAAATGAAGATTCAAATCAACAACATATTTTTCATTGGTTTCTCACTGGTCCAATTCTAGTAGAATGGTATACTAGAATTTTCTACTTTGTAAGCTCATAATTAATTACTTCGATCTTGCAACTATTCGTTTATCACTTTGGGATATATAACCAAAGAGTGTGGTAAGGCGGTTGATATGTTTATGAAAGTATTTTTATCCTTCTTAGTGAATCTATTCATTAATTTGCATATCAAAATTAGTTAGGTGTGAATTCAAATTGGTTGATTCATTATATATAAGTTTTTTTTTTATTGTTATTTTTTTATATCAAATGCTTAAAGAAATAAATCATGTAGGACATAAGTCTTTTTGATGAGACATGTCTTTTGATTCGAATGACGCTTCAATAATTGCATTTAGCATGTGCAAAATTGATAGATGGGATAAGTTCTTTTTTTTTTAGTTTTTTCGCCCCTGTGTTCAGTATCCATATTGGAGTCCGACTGAATTTGAATTAACATCAGAAAATTTCATATTAGAGGTAAAATGCTCCTTAACAAAGCCGACTTCATACCCAGGGGACTTGAATCCGAGATCACTGATTAAGGAACCAGAAGAGGTACTTACTACTCCATCACAACCCTTATTGTTGGTTGCTATGCCTATCACAGTCCCTTATTTTTGTTGCTGCAGATTTCATTATTGTTCTATTTTTCAAATATTGTTCAAATGGCCTTTAATTGTTTAGTAGGAGGCAAATAAATTTGCATATTTCTTGAGAAGGTCACCTGCATGAATAATCTAAAGTAACTTGTTTGTATGATTGTTGTTCATCGTTTTTCACATGTTTTCCCTCTTAGATTGATTTAAGTTACGTGTAAGAGATTTCAAACACTTCTTCATGAGTAATAATAATTGAATTGTCACAGCCAAAAGGTCAAAAGAAATATTTGATTTGATTTAAGAGGGTGCTGATCTTAAGGGATTACACTCTTATATCTTATCTATAATAATTTAAAAAAAAATAATGGGGACGAAAATTATAAAGAAAAACAAAAAAATATTCATAATATCTTGATTAAGATCTTTAATTTCACGATATGTTCCCCTATTAATTCCTCTTTGTCCTATATATTGTATGGCCTTGTGCAATGCATCTTTAAAGGTTCTTTCGGCACAGACAATCTCCCATGTGATATGCACAACTACTTTCCTTATTTTGGGAGGGCCAAACAATCACATATATATAGAGAGAAAAACCCAACTTTCCTTTCTTTAATTGCTTCATCATTTTTTGTTTTATTTCATGTTTTTATTTCTCTTTTCACTTGTCATTTTCTTTGTAACTTCTTATTCTAATAAATGGGCAAAGAGGATGTGTTATAACAAAAAAGGAAAAAGGAAAAACTTTCAACATTCTTAGTTAAAGCATAATTTGCATCATCACATAAACTGTGAATAAAAAACACTTGATATTATCATGAACATGAGTGTACTCCTCCACTAATTATTATGTATAGTTTAAAATTAGGATTTCACAACTAGACGTATCGCATGGTGACACGTGGATATTGAAGGCAAATCAGATATGATGCAACAACAGTGATATCGGCCTTTACACGAGCTTGTCCGATAAAGTTGTCAACATCTTCTGAAGGACCGGACCCGTGAGCTTATGTTCATCTGACCCCAAAGCTACAAGGTTGGGAACACCTCATTACTGACTTATTGAATGCATCTTTTTGAATTGAATAATGTTAAAAATCGTACTAATGAACTTCACTCATTGGAGGATTTAGAGCAATGCACCAATTTGTATAAGTTTTTTTAGAGGACAACTCTGTTGCACGATCTAGAGTATGAAAGAAGTGGATTCTTAAATGTTTGTAGTCTCTTATTTATAGAAGTGGGTCCCTCACCAGTGGCGTAGTTACAGCCACCCCAGTGTCACGATCCAAGGTAGCCCCTAGGCGTAACATGGCGTACAGGACCACGAGAGGCTACATACAAGCTATTTAGCTTTCATAATACAAGATAATAGAATAAGGAGATTTAAAAGACCATTTCAAGATATCAAAGTTTTATAAAGTGAAGCGAAAATCTAAACATCGTCCCAAAGCCATCTAGTACATAAGAAAGAATTTGGGCCTAGCCCATACATCATGTCCAAAACTGATAGTAAAGAAAAACAGAAAACAGTGAAAGGCCAGTCCTCGAAGCATGAGGACTCACCAAAGCTCGAACTCTCTCAAATCAACCTCTAGCCACGAAACCAAGAACCCTGACTGTCGGACCCTACATTTGGGGAAATGTAGGCAAGGGTATGCATTAGTACAAAATATGTACCAAGTATGATAGTCATGCATAAAAACATTTAAAACATGCTAAAATAGGACATTTTCATGAGCATGCAATGATCAAGCTAAAAACGTGAATCTTGTGAGTTAGAAAAACATAAGTCATAAAACATGATCAATGCAAGTGAACATCATCTTAAAACATATAAGAGATACTTCTTGAAGTAACCTTAGTTCATCATAACTTGCTTTTGGGAAGTAGCCTTAACCGACATATAAGACCATGTGAGCTATCAACATGGAATCCGGTGTCTCCCACACCGAAAAGAGTTGTCCTACTTGACAAGGTAAGGACCATGAACTTCTAGCTATTGTGGATCCACTAGCTAATGTCTATCTAGACAATCCTATGTTGGCACATAGTTTATGGGACTTGGGTAATCGCCACTTGTCCACTCGGTACTAAGCTTAACTTTCACGGAATAGTTCTTGATCCTTTTCATCTTAGCTCTTAAAGGAACATGGGTAATCGCCTCTTTGTCCTTACATCATATGACATGGGTAATCACCTCTTGTCATTCAATAGAGGGCATGTGTAATCGCCTCTTGCCTCAACATTATCATAACTCCTTAATTATCAGTTCATTTTAGGTGTGAAGACGTTTCACAATCATGCTTTCATGTGTATATGATAAATCCTTTCAACAACACACCAACAACATCATCATTCATACTTCACTCTCAAAGCATCCTTAAGAAATTTACATAAATTCCATAAGAACATGCTTAATTTCATAATCTCTTCTTTCATAATTCAAAACCCACATCATATGCTCATAACTTGGAAAACATGGGTTCATGGGGAATCATCATAAAACCATAGAATGAACTCAATTCATGCATAAGAGATCATAGTTCAATTATTTAAATCAATAATAAAGAGAACCTATAACATAGAAGAAAAACCCTAACTCAATTGGAGATTTCTAGCTCTGAAAATAGGAGAATTTGGAAACTCCATGAATGAAAGGAATCCATAGATGAAAGCTATCATAACTCAATGCCAATTGCTTATATTCAATTGGAGGAATTGGAGACTTGGCTTGAAACCCTAGATTGAACCCTAACTTGAAGAAATAAATATTTGGGAGGAAGAAACTTGATCTTATTTTGTAAATTTGAGAGAATGATTTTAATGGGTTGAATTTAGGGTTAAGATCACTTATATATGGGTTCTAGGTAAGTGCAAAATGGCATAGTATCAAGATAAAATAATTTGGAAAAGACCCAATTGACACCTATCTTACAACTGACGCGAACCTCCAAATGGAAGCCCTCACGAGCCGTCTCAGGGTCCAAAGCCATCTGGGCAGTCGTGACCCTAGACTAGTGGCTTGAGGAGTTCTTCCTCCTCTTCACGGCCACCACCACGAACTGTCTAAGGGCTCGTGAAAGGGGAGCTTCACTTAGCCAGCCTCTAGAAGGCTACAAGAGCACCACCACGAGCCGTGGTGCCCTTCACGGCCTATGAAGGGTTCCATGAAGGGTTCCATGGCTCAGTTATGGGCTGGTGACCTCCCACTTGGCTATTTTTTTTCTAGACTTCTTGATTCCGAGGTGTTAAACCCAGGTGTCTAATTGGACACCCTTCGTCAAAATATTACGTTGTATATATATATGTTAAATTCTATATTTAATGGATATATATTTAAAATTGGACATCCTTAATAAAAGCTATGTCTTTTGCGTAGTGGTAATGAGTGTCCATTTGAATGAAGGAGTTCTAGGTTCAAACCCCAAATAACACAATATGTTTTTTGTTTTATTTTTATAGTCACACACCACTATTCTTGGACACCCTTAATAATTTTTTTGGCTTCACCACTGACCCTCACAATCATAAATAAGATCATATTGGCACAACTTCATAGACTTCCTTGGACATTTGAACTGTATGCTCTAATACCAAATTTGTCACTCCCCAAGAGTACATTTAAACGTGACCGACACTCGGGAACATTCCTGATCCCAAGAAACCCCTTGGTCTAACCTTCTACTAACTAAATACTATAACACTATATGAATCTTTTTTAAAAGATGAGCGTGCAATAACTTTGAAACGAACTCAATAACTTTATAGTTAAAAATCTGAAATATCTATAATATTCATATGCCTGTAAAACAATGGTCAAAGTTATAACTGAACCTACTCATCTATGAATCCTCTAATTACTGAAGATAGATTATCAGGACAAGACCTCTGCCTAACTACATACTCTACTAGCAATACATAACGACTACTAAATACGCTAGATGACTGGAGTCCTTTGAAAGTGAGGAGACATTTAAAATGCTAGATGAAAGGTGATTAATCCTAATGATGCGTCCTATGTCGATTCTGATGCAGCGCCGAATAACATCAGTACATGAAATGTACGATATTGAAAATAGTCTAATGAAACAAGTGTTGAAACTAAACATATATTGAGATAAATGAATAACATTGAAGATAGACTAAAATAAGTTACCAAATTATATAAAATAAGATGTTTCAATTAAACAGGTGGGACATGTTCTAAAACTGATAAACTGAAACATGATAGTTGAATACTTTAGATTGAGAAGAGAGATACGTAAAACAAGATGCAAATATTTTAAATAACTTTTATCATCTAAAAATATAAAATTATTTTTATGGATTTGAGCTGAAAACATGTCTAACACTTTAAATATGAGAAATCAACATATCTATGAATCCAAAAATGATAAAACTGGCCAGTTTGAACTATTAATTCATTAGCTAAGATGTTCCCGAAAAGTCGAAAACTAAGTGATAAAGGTTTTGTGAAATCTTCTACGATGTTAATAGGAAAAAGGATTGGGGTTGGTTGAATATATTTTCTGAAATAACTTGATCCCTTTTTTGTTAGACATGCATAGAAATACGTCATAGATGTGAGTAAGATTGAGAAAGGAGTTACTTGATTCTGCTGTGTAGTTGGTTAATTAGCTAACAACCTGAGTAGTTAATTGTTAGGAGCAATTAGGTGTAACTAATTCTGTTAAGTAGTTGACAGCTGTACATTTGTGATAGGTTATTCAAGTAGTTAGTTAAATTGTAGCTCAGCTATATATGTATGTGCCCGAGTGCACTGTTACATTGTGAATTCAGATAATAAAATTTTCTCCCAACTCTCTTCTGCTCTAATCAAAATGTTTCATCCATGGTGGTAGGATTGAGAATTTGTCATGGTATCAGAGCCGCGAATCATTGTTTGATTCATCCATTGATCGTCGGCACTCAATTCGCTATGTTTCTCTGATTCTCTGTTTTCTTCTTTTTTCTGCGATCTGATTTTCTGAAGAAATGGTGAGCACGGATACAATCGATGATGTTGAGAAAAATCGCAATCATATCCACTGTGCCTTCTTCGGTCTGATTCTCCAGGATCCTTGTTGACAACAGTTTAGCTCACAGGTGTGGAGAATTATTCGTTATGGATTTGATCAATGCTCTTAACTCTCCGAGCCAAGAGCAAGGCATGATTTGTTTTTGGAACCTGTAAAAAGAGTGACTATGTTGCTGCTTTGGGAGAACAATAGGAAAAGTGAAATGCCTTCGTTCTCTCGTGGATTTTGAACTCAGTTTCAAAGGAATTGATGAGTGGGATCATCTACGCATCTGATGTCGTAACAGTGTGGGCAGATCTGAAAGAAAGGTTCGACAAAGTGGATGGATCATGAGGCTATCAGCTTTATCGTGAGATCTGCACCATCACACAAGGTACCTCATCTGTATCTGCTTATTTCACTCGATTGCGACTTCTTTGGGACTAATTTGATGCTCTAGTAGCCCCTCCTTCCTGTGGTTGTGACAAATCAGTAGTATATGCTAGTCATTTACAATACATGAAACTGTTTGCTTTTTTGATGAGACTGAATGAGTCATACAACCAGGCTCGTAGTGAAATATTAATGATGATTCCATTACCCTCTGTGAACAAAGCTTACTCAATGGTAATCTCTGATGAAAGCCAAAGAGTAACAGCAGGCTCGTACTCTGGAGGAGACTTAAGTATCCCTACAACCCTATATGTTGGTAAGAATATAAGTGCATCTAATTCTCAATATTTTGCTGGTAGTAGTTCATCTTCTGGGGTGATATTGGTGCTTCCACTTCTACTGTATTGTATGTTGGTCGAGGTAACAATCAACAGTCATTTTACAAGCCAAAAAAGGATTACAGCCTACAATGTGAAGTCTGCAAGATAAAATGCCACACTAAAGAGGCATGTTATCGAGTCATTGGGTACCCACCTGACTACAAGTTTAAGAGGAAGTTTGGTCCACCTGCAAGGTCTGGTAATAATGAAAATGGTAATAGGATGACTCATGTAAATGCTGTTGAGGATAATGGACTTGGACCTGCAGTTCCTGTATTCACACAGGAGCAATATGGTCAAATTCTCAAGCTCTTTAACAAGGAAAATACTGATATGCCAGCAGTTAACCAAGCAGGTACCAACACTCTCTTTTCTATAGGGACTAAGATAAAACAGTGGGTAATTGACTCTGGTGCAACTAAACATACTACTGCATCTCTAGATGAACTGTTTGATATAATTGCTTTAGAGAAAGGTGATCATACACAAGTACAATTGCCTAATGGTACTACCACCTCAATATCTCATATTGGCAGTTACAATTGGGGTAATGGTGATGTGTTAACTAATGTTCTAGTAGTCCTTGATTTCCACTATGATTTGCTTTTTGTTTCTCAGTTAACCAGACAACTTCATTGCTCAGTAAGTTTTTTCCCTGAGTTTTGTGTTTTCCAGGACCTGTCAACTGGGAAGGTCAAGGGAATTGGTAAAGAAACTGGAGGTCCTTACTTTCTGTTGAATAAAGGTGTTGGAGATGGAAGTCAACTAAATAAAGCTATGGCTGCTAAGGTTGAAGTTGTTGAAGCACAGTTGATGCATTTCAAAACCACTAAGGATGAGACTGTGCTATGGCATCGAAGACTTGGTCATCCATCCTTTGCCACTTTGAGAAAATTGGTCCCCACAACAGATAACCATCCAGATGATTGTCTAGTATGCCCTTTAGCTAAGCAAACAAGACTCCCATTTACTGTATCATTTACTAGAAGTAGTTCTATGTTTGACTTACTACATATTGATGTTTGGAGTCCATATAGAGTCAATACTCATGCTGGTTATAGGTACTTTTTGACTATTGTTGATGATTGTTCAAGAATTACATGGTTGAACTTGCTTAGATTGAAATCTGATGTTCTGACAGTCTTGAAGTATTTCTTCCAAATAGTTAAAACTCAATTTAATCATTGTGTAAAGATTGTTAGATCAGATAATGGAGGTGCATTTTTCAATATTGAAGGCCATACATTATTTGAGTCCTTAGGCATTATCCATCATAGCAGTTGGCCTCACACTCCACAACAAAATGGAGTGGTGGAACGAAAACATAGGCATATATTGGAGGTGGCAAGAGCTATCAGATTTCAAGGTGGCATACCTATCAAGTTTTGGGGGGAATGTGTCTTGGCTGCTGTGTACCTGATTAATAGACTACCTACTCCTACATTAAATGGAAAATCACCTTAAGAGATTTTGTACAAGAAAAAACCCAGCCTAGATCATCTCAGGACCATTGGTTGCTTGTGCTTTGCTACCACACTTGTGAGGAAAGATAAGTTCTCTGCCAGGGCTAGTGCTTGTGTTTTGCTGGGATATTCACTCACTCAAAAGGGTTATCTTCTCTACAATATTATTGAAAAGAGGTTTATTGTTAGTAGGGATGTGATGTTCAAGGAATCAGTATTTCCATTCAAGCACTTACCTGATACCTTACCACAATCATTGTTTCCTTATACCTCTCAGTTCACTGAGTTAGAGTTGATACCTCCTGTAGAGGTTATTGTTGATCCTGAACCTGACAGGGAAGTTCACAACACAACAGGGATGCCTACTGTGGTAGAGGATGATAGTGACAAAGCAAGGACACAAGACAATGTTGAAGAACCTGAAATTATGCCTCATGTTATGCCTTCTGTTACAAGAAAATCCAGTAGAGTTGTAATTAAGCCAGCTTGGCATCAAGATTATGTGACTGCCACTAAGAAGACATTTCAGTAGCCTTACTCCTTATCTAACTTTGTCTCTTACCAAAACATATCTTCTGAGTACAAAGCTTGTTTAAGTAGGTTTTCAGCTGTTACTGAGCCTAAGTCCTATGAAGAAGCATTGCAGGATGACAAGTGGTTAGATGCAATGCAACAGGAGCTTCAAGCCCTTGAAGATAATGGCACTTGGATCCTAGTTCCTTGGCCACAAGGGAAGCCTGTAATAGGGTGCAAATGGGTTTTCAAGATTAAACACACACACACACATTTGTATAACAGGTGCATGTAGAGACTCCTATTGTCAATTATAGTAGGAGTTCAGACTAAACTTAAAGTTGATATGCTCATTTCTCTCTAGAGCCATGTTCTAGTTCTTATAGAATTGAGTTTTGACGCACTGCATGGGTAAGCCAGGGCCCTATCCAGTGAACTTAGTTTGTTACTTTTTAGAAACTTTTGTGAACATGTTTTTACAATTTAATTCTATTTAGTTTTATGGCCTTGTTGACTTTCCATTGCTCGGTTGGTTTTATTATGGCCTAGTTGACCTTATATTTTCTAGATTTTATTGTGTTAAGACCTTGTTAATACGAATCGTTGTAATAGACACCGTAATTGGCTGAAGTGTTATAGTTTGAGATGTTAATTAGTCGACTTTTCGATTAAGTTTGTATCAAGGCTAGTGCCGTCCTCTCTAATTTTGAGGCGTGACAAATTTTCACTCAAGAACTGACGCTTGATTAGTCAAATCAGGTGCCTTCATAGGTTTAGAGAATTTATTATACGGGGGCACACATCAGGTCATTAGTGTCAGAAATCTTTTCACATGCTTTTCCGCTAAAACATTAAGGATTCTTTCACTTTCAGGCATAATAAAGTGAATTCCCCAAAAGTAAAGGTGATAGTAGTCTTAGCATATGAGCTTATCTAGTAAAGTATTCAATATCTCATTAAGGTCCGGATTTGCGATCTTAAGTTTTTTTAATCTTTGAGCTATAAGGTCGGAAAAATTCCAGTGATAGATCAATATGAGACAGAAGTGTAACCATTTCCAAAAAATCTTGGTTCCTTTTAAATAGTTACACAATTCCATACATAACAGAAACAACATGCATACATGGATCATCATAAGGGCGGAACACGCCAGACATTTCCTAATGTTTAGATTTAAATGTACCCATTTCCTCACTTGTACCCTATCATAATTTTCATACTTACTAGCTTGTAACAATCCCAAAATTTCTAAATTAAGACTCGAACCATTCTTCAATTGTGTATAAAATTGTACCGAGTGATTCTTAATTTTTCTTAGGTGTTAAGGTAAAATATTTAGTGTGGGAATAATTTTGAAAATGAATTAAGGTCACAAGAAATCCTACCACAAAGTTGAGTTGAAAGCTTTCTTACCGATTAAGTTTTAATATGAGATTTTACATGGGTCCACTTCAAATGATCATATCTCTCAGCACATGATGATTTAGATGGACCATAACCTATCAAATTAAAGATCTTTGAGTCCTCTTTCTAACTCCACAACATTTGCCTCATTTAGAGTTTGGAGTAAAAAGTTATGCCCGTTTTAGTAAGACCTTGTTAGACAAACAAAGGTTCACGGATGGCTATATGGCCAGTAAGTGTTTCACAGACCCTAGAGCCTTAAACGGTCCATGAAGCCTTCCTTGAAGGGAACTCTGTCAGTTATTAAGTTGGGGACGGGGGTATACTAGCAGAGCATCCATAATCGGGTTCTTGCTTTGCATTGGTTTTCTTTAGGTCTTTCCCTTATGCGTTTGTTACTTAAACTATATCATTTTAATCCATATTCTTAGCCTAAAACATGATGTTTTACACCTATTTAAGGTCTTAGAAAGGGTTAATCAGTTATTTTACATTCATTAACAGTTCAAGTCATTAGAGCAATGTTCCAAGAGAAGAAAAACTAGGGTTTCAAGCTTTCTTTGAGTTTCGCCCAAAACGTCATTCTTCTAGGTATGTAAGGCTATCATAGTGTTGTACTAGTTCGTCCTCACTCCCTACATCTACTTTCAAATAAGTAAAAGAGTAATCTAAGGTTCTATCCTTAGATTTGAGTATTCTTGAGATGAGTTGATATTGAATTCTGAGTTCTTGAGTTATTGATTATTGAATTCTATTTCCTGATTATTGAGTTGCTATATCTTGCATTGAGATTCTTCAGTTGATTGTTCATGTCTATTTTGTAGCATAAACCCTATTTTCCGAGTATTCATTGAGTTCTTATTGAGAATCTTTTAAACAAAACATAATTATTTAAACTGAGTTTTGAGAAAGTAAAGAGAAGTTAAGCTTAACCAAGATTTAAGCAACAATATAAGGGAAATAAGTATTTCCCAAATGTTTCATTTTTACATGAAGAAAGAGAATACTATTTTGAGAAAATTTAAAAGAGTTTTCAGAATGATTGAGTACATAGCAGTTACCTCTTAAAGAGGCCCCTTTTGAGAAATTATCTCAACCCAAAGAATGTATTTTTAAATTGAGAAAAGAGAAACTTTGTTTTCTAAGTGAGCAATGAGTTTCAGAGATATTTCAGAGCAGTTAGCTCTTTTAAAAGGATAGGTTGAGCAATTATCTCAAACCAGAGAAAGAGTATATTTTATACATTTGAGCAAGAATATATATTATTGAGAGTAGTATTGAGCACAAATATAGGGGAGGTTCAGACAACTCACAGCCCCCATAAACCATGTCTTGCCAACATGGGTACATGATCATACTTTTTAGATGAATCATTATTTCTTAGAAGATCCACTTAGTTGAGAGGTTCTATATATCGTCACAATATAGGACAGTTCTCGCAACGTGGACAAGACATTGTATTATCACGTAGCTCATAGTGATGGTTGCCGGTTACAGAATCACCCAATAGAGATAAATTATTTTTTCATATAACTCTTATTATGTTGAGTTCAGAGATGATTAAGTATTTTCTAAAACTTTAAATGATTTAACTCTTTTATTTCTTTACATCCAACTTGAGTATATTTTATCTATTTCCATCCTCTCATTTAGTTATTTTACTTCGGCTATATTACCTACTCGTACATTCAATGTACTGATGTCATTCGACCTGCATTTTTTTATGATGCAGATACAAGTGTTTAGGATCATCAACATGCACTTCGTTGAGATCACTCTACACGTCAGCTAGCTTTTTATTAGCATCCTTGCATTCTGGGGGACTTCACTTTTAATTTCTAGTCAGTTGTCTTGAGATGTCACGGGTCTTGTCCCGACATCCATCTTGAGTAATAGAGGCTTCATAGATAGAAATAGTTGAGGAGTCTCTTAGTATTTACTTTTCCTTGAATTTTTTTTACAGACTATTATACTTATGTCGTTGAATATCTTATAGACAGTTTGAGTTGATTATTTACTCTGAGTTTAAATGTTCTAAATTTTGTTTTTTAACCTATTATTGCTTGAGTAAGTCTTCCGCTAAGTAGTCAGTTAGGCCAAGGGTTCACTTGGAGACCACAAATAGTTCTCGAGTGCTGATCACATCTAGGGTGTAGGCTCGGAGTATGACAAACTTGGTATCAGAGAACACAGTACAAGTTTCCTAGGGTGTCTATAAAGCCGTTTCAATAGGATCTTATTTATGGTTGTGAGGGACCCTCTTCTATAAATGAGAGACTACAAACATTTTAGAAAAGTTTCCCTTCTTTAATACTCTAAATCGTGCAGTAGAACTATGTCATGAAGAACTTATTCAAACTTGTGCTTTTCTCAAATCCATTCACTACCCCTCATACTCAAGTTTGAGAAGCAAAGGCTTTATCCTTATCGATGAATTACTCTAAGAAAAAATCTTTAGAAAGTCGTGAGACTGTAGAGGGGCTTGAGAGAAGCCCGAGAGTAAGCTTAAGTGTTTAGATTCAAAAGAATGCACTCTTATTCATATGAATCGTGTGTTTGAGCTAAAAGTGAGATGTACTCCCAGACTCTCTTCTCTATGCCTTAAATCAGGTGATACCCATTAAGGGGGAAGTATGTTGTAGAGCTCAGATAGTGTTTTCATTCGAAAGGATGTTATTAGTTACGATGTTATAAGTAGTAGTAGTAGAAGTACCTTGAGTTAGATGTATGCATTTAGAGGTGTATTAACCTAAAAAATAAGGATAGTTATTGAGTAAAGTGTGTAGTTGCAGTCATGTACCATGTCAGTCATTAATGAAGATTTTTCCTTTATGTGTAGGCTAAGGAATAATAATTTTTTTCTAAATTTCATGATAAAAGGTAGATGAATAGTTACTTGTTAGGATGGGTTAGAGTATACTTTAACTAGAAGGGAGTTTATATCGATGTAACATTGTGTTAGTGAAGATAAGTATAAGTATTGAATAAAAGAACAAACTATTCATGAGGTGATAGACCTAGGCTAAGCTTATGATTTTTAAAGGGAGAGCTCTATGGTATTCAGAGGGTTACAAAACTTATTAGGCAATAATGTATAGTGAAAGGGTAAAAAGTACTTAGGTTGTAAAAAAAGTGATAGTATTATATAAATAGGTTGACTGAGAGATAAAGATAGACTACTTGTCATAAGATCTTAGTGGGTGAGTGTTTCTTTATTTTATCTAGTAGTAAGAAGTTAGTATAGTAAGCCAGAAATTATATTGATATTCGTGTTCAGTAATATACACTAAGCTTGAATTTGAGATGAGTGTCGTGATCAAAAGGATGACAACATGAGGGTGATGATGCTAGTTTGAGATCTGATCTAGTAGGTTTGACATAAATTAGGTGAAATATTAAGGTGTTACTTTCTGATAAGTATGAGTGGTACAAGTGTGGTATTATGACTCGTATATGAGACCAAGGTAGCGTGGCTAATTCATAGATTAGCAAGAGTATTAAGAGGTGTACCTGAGATTGTATGTAGTAAGACGAGGTTCCAATTAAGTTAATGATTTTTATGTGTCCCTATATAGTATATTTAAGATTTCAATGTGGAATAGGCTGATGTAAGCATTTCCCCCCTTAAGAGTTAGATGAAGCTGCCTTATAAGCCAACGAGAAGAGGTTAAGAGAAGCATCTTAGAAAGATGTCTTAGAAGGAACCTTAGTACCTTCACATGAAGAGTTCAACAACCATGAGATAAGCCTTTCCTGATTATTAGAGTAAAGCGAATGTAGACCAGTTGACTTAAAAGGGAGATGATAAGATGAGGAACAAAGTCAAGTGTGGAGAATCAAGTAGCGATGTGTTCAAAAAGAGTTTTAAAAATATATCATTTCAATCATAATCTTGTGTATTCCTCAAAGTTTAGTCATTCCAATATCTTATTGATATTTCTAATATTAGAATTGTGTCCATAACCTGTATTCATAAACTTCAGAGAGATTCACATCTATGCAAGTTCTGAGAATGAGGGGAAAAGACTTTAGCCCATTGATCTCAATATTACTCCATAAAGTTATGGATATTATCCTCATGGTATGAACCTATTCATATAAGCACTCATGTCTCATAGTATGCTCAGTATTACAAATTCATGATTTAATCTCAATGGCTAGAAACATAATTTTATGTCATGCATATTCTTATTTCAAAATTCTCGAATGAATTGTGCTTATGATCTTTCTCCTCAAAGCTCTTTCAATGACCTTTTTAGTTAGAGAATGATGTTAATGATAGTAGTTGAGTGATGATAGAAGGAGAATGTTGATGTTTCTTATGTTGGTAGCAGTAGTGGAAGAAGGATGAATGAAGTTTTATTATGAGTAATAATTAGGTGAAAGTAGTTAGTTAGTTTCTGATAGTGATGCATAAAATTTCAATTGATAGAGATGATGAGGAGAGGAGGAATTCTTAGAATGATTGGTTAGTAGGAGTCCATGGATTTACTATAGTACTAGGGTTGAATGCGGTGTTGGTACATGTAGATTAATACATGATGCATTAGATGCTTCTTGAATATGACTCAAAGTTTTGTTGAATGTAGTGGTAAGAAGTAGCATTCTTGGGATGTGATTTCCTATAGAGTAATAAAACCTGAATCTTGTGGTTTAGATTAGTATAAACATCTCATGTTTAGCATCTTGTGATTTATAGGTTAGACTTGAACACAGTAAGAGCAGACAATTTAACTTAGACCTTGGAAAGAGTAGTCATAAACTCTTGTAGGAGTTATGAGTTGTAGCTAATGAGGTGCGGTATTCATAAATGAGGGCATGGTTTAGAGGTGTTGCTAGGCTTGAAAGCTAGCAATTGTACTGCTTAAGCCATAATAGTCCCATTTTTATTTCATGCCCAAATATTTATGTTTCATGTAAGATAACTTCAGATAGAGCGTGACTATGTCCAAACAATATCGTTCTTGACTTATGTACTATAGACAGTTTCGAACTCTTAGTATGAATCAATTCCACCTATGTTAGTAGGCAAGTTCAAAAGTCAGAAAGATAGTAAGAGTAACTCCTTTCCTTTCTATTCTCAGTCCAACCATCATTTGAGGACGGATGATCTCAAGGGGGAGATATTGTAACATCCTGATTTTTTTAAAGTTAAGACTCTAACCATTCTTCATTTGTGTATAAGATTGTACTGAGTAATTCTCAATTGTTCTTAGGTTTTAAGGTCAATTATTTAGTGTGGGAATGATTTTTTATATGAATTAAGGGGTTGTTTGGTTGTGAACAAGTTATCCCAGGATAAGTTATCCTGGGGTTAGCTATCCTGGGATAACTTATCCCACCATGTATATGGGATAACTTATTTCATCAGTATGATATAAATGGTGGGGTAAGCTATCCCAAACATGGCAACCAAACAAGATAATTTTTTTTTATCCCATCACTATTATTTTTAATCCCTCACACCAAACGACCCCTAAGGTCACAAGAAACCCCTAGCACAAAGTTGAGTTGAAAGCTTTCTTACCGATTGAGTCTCAATATGATTTTTTACTTGGGTAAAACTCAAACAATAATGATCTCATAAAATAATGAATTGGGTAGTCCATGACTTACTAAATTAAAGTTTTTTGAGTCCTCTTTCCAACGCCACCAAATTTGCCACATTTCAAGTTCAGAGTAAAATGTTTTGCCTATCTTAGCAAAACACTGTTAGACAGATGAAGGTTCAACGATGGCTATACGACCGGTGAAGTGTTTCATGGACCACGAAGCCATAAATGGTCCGTGAAAACTTCCTTGAAGGTCACTTTGTCAGTTATTAATTTGAGGTCATTTTGGTCTTTCCCCTATGCATTTGGTACTTAAACTACGTCATTTTAATCCCTATTCTAAGCCTAAACCATGACATTTTACACCTAGTTAAGGGCTTATAAAGTGTTAGTGTAGCGATCCTTTCAAAACGATACCACTACTTAAATAAGAAATCTAATTAAATACTTGCGACATTTAAAACCAATTAATGAGGGCATACTGATTTTAATCTAGTAGAGGGATTCGATTCATAACGAAAACCAAAAAATAATAATATAACATTTAAGCAATTAACCGACCAGATCTTCATGCATATGTTAACCTCACACTCGAGGGTGAAATAACAAGAATATTACAAGCTTCCGAGTATCGAAATCAGTCGGCTCATGCTTCACACAACTTTCAAGACATATAGCAAATTAGTATATTACAAGACTTGGATTTACACACCCCAAAAAAGATAAAAAACGTATAACCATACGTATATTACAACCCATGGTGACATGACCAAATCAGCCCTCAAAATCACCTATAAATATACAACACAAAAATCATGTACAAGTCCCAAGGTTATACAAAATATATATGCCTATATGCAAATGTGATCTTCCTTAAGACTTTCAAAATCTCCATCATCAATGACTAGCTTCAAGCATTATCGCGAACAGCCCCTACGATAGAAACAACTATCGCTAAGTATATAGCTTAGTGGTGTACAAACTATAGGTTTGGAGCCCTTAAATTTCACCAGGTTATCATTCTCAAGTCAAGGGCAGCACGATCGAAACAAAATCAGTAAATCAAGTAAACAATATGCAAGGAGTATCAAGTTAAATATATAAAGGTCCAAAATGTCAAGAATGCTCATAGCACAACTTTCAAGAGATTCAATAACAAGGCTCACCCAATATATACATCCTGTCGTCACACCAAGCACGAGCAGGTATCAAGAAGGGTCAAAACCCAATAATCAAGAGAACCAAGAACCATATTAAAAAATGGCTTTATAGTTCGTACTTAAAATGGACAACTTCCATTCTTAAGACGAACTAAAAATCCAGAGTCAAGATAGCAAATGATCCGAACCAAGAGGGTATGCCAAGAGTGACAAAGACACAACCACAAGAAGGACAAGGTCCCAACAAGAGTGCTAAGTGATCAAACAATCCGTACAAGTGGGCGAGTTACATAAGCATCTTTAATGTATTAAAGAATACCAATAGGACAATGCAAAGTGACAAGAGGTAACCAAGGTACCAAGATAACTTTCAGATATACTAGCAGGTAAAAAGAGTACACGTATAAGTTTATACACAAACCTCAGTTCTTTAGCACAAAAATAGTCCAACAAAACTCCACGAGTCAAACCGTAGACCTAGCAGCGTATCAAAATCTTCAACTTGTACACGAGGTTATACAACCTTAAAAAAATGAATTCAATAACTTATTTACTTTCTAGCAGCTCAATAATGATGACGTAAAATAGGGTTATCATCACAAGTAAGCCTAGCCTGTACACATACGACTATGATCCCAAACAGTAAATTCTGGCCATCCTAGTGCATTATGTCGCAACTAAGATTTGAAATGGCAAACGGCAAAAATGGACTGTATACTCTTTATGAAAGATGTAGGTACCTCTCTTAAGGTTGCAAACAACCAAGAATCACCGAAAAATGTATTTTGGATAAAAAGATATATTCAAAGCACTAACAGTTGTCCATATAGGATTTCAAACTTCAGAATCTGGACAGAACTTGTCCTATGATGCGTCCCATATTTCGAATCCATAACAACTAAATTATAGTTTAACATAAACATAAGCATTGTACATATACAAATTATCTTTCCAAATAATATTTATTCACAGTAAACAAAGTTCTATAGAACGAGATATGCTTAATCTACTAAACGCTACCCAGCTCAAAAACAGGTTTTACCACTTACCAAAAAGAAGAGTGTAACTCGATTTCCAGCCAAAAGGACCAAGATTTTCTCTTGTGATCTTGAAGAACAACAGGTTAGATAATGTTCTAAGGGACTTATACTTCAGGTGAGACGAATTTCCTAAGAGGAGGTGTCAAAATATAGTAACACAAGAGGTGCTTATCATATACACAGCTGTCCATAAAAGTTGGCTGCCCCAATACTTTTGTGCTGCCCAAATGCATACATATACACCTATATATATATACCCTTCACCTCCTTTTAAAGCTATACATATTTCTAATTAAAATATTATGCAATTACCCCCATACAATACATTAAATTATGATGACAATTATTTTAAGCAAGGTTTCAAATATAACATTATTTCAAGTTCCCAAAATGAGAATTAAACATATTGTAATAATTAAGCAGTGGTTTATCGACATGCGACTCTTGTTAGCATTTTTAGGGTGTTATAGTTAGTCAGTTCTTTTACGTTCATTAACACTTCAAAGTCATTAGAGCAAGGTTCCAAGAGGATAAAATCCAGGGTTTCAAGCTTTCTTCGAGTTTCATCAATTTCGCCAAGAACTTCATTTTCAGGTATGCTAGCCTATCATAGTGTTGGAATAGTTCATCCTCACGTTCGACATCTAATTTTAAATCAGTAAAAGAGTAATCTAGGATTCTCTCCTTAGATTGAGTTTTCTTGAGGTGAGTTGATATTATGTTCCGAGTTTTTGAGTTATTGAATTTTATTTCCTAATTATTGAGTTGCTATATCTTGCATTGAGATTTTTGAGTTGATTGTTCATGCCTATTTTTTCAGTATGAACCCTATTTCTGAGTATTCATTGAGTTCTTATTGAGAATCTTTAAAAAAACATAATTGTTTAGATTGAGTTTTGAGAAAGTAAAGAGGAGTTTGAGAATACTTAACCAAAGATTGAGTACAAAGTCGTTTCCTCTTTAAAAAGTCCCCTTTGAGAAATCATCTCAACCCAGAGAATGTATTTTTACATTGAGAAAAGAGAAACCTTGTTTTCTAAATGAGCAATGAGTTTCAAATATATTTTAGAGCAGTTACCTCTTTTAAGAGGATAGTTTGAGAAATTATCTCAAATTGGAGAAAGAGAATGTTTTATTCATTTTAACAAGAGTATATATATTATTGGGAGTAGTATTGAGCATCGATATGGGAGAGAGTTCAGACAATTCACAGCCTCCATAAATCATGTCTTGCCAACATGGATACATGGTCATACTTTTTAGATGAATCATTATTATTTAGTGGATTCACTTAGTTGAGAAGTTCTATATATCATCACAATATAGAACAGTTCTAGTAACATGGATAAGATGTTGTATCATCACATAGATCATAGTGATGGTTGTCGGTTAGACAATCTCCCAATAGAATTAAAATGTATTTTCATATAACACTTATTATATTGAGTTCAGAGATGATTTAGTATTTTCTAAAACTTTAAATGATTTAACTCTTTTATTTCTTTACATTCAGCTTGCCTAATTTTATCTATTGCAATCCTCTCATTCAATTTTTCACTTAGGCTATATTGCATACTCGTACATTCAATGTAATGATGTCATTTCACCTGCATCCTTTTATGATGCAAATACATGTCTTTATGATCAACAACATGCGCTTCGCTGAGATCACTCTACACTCCAGTTAACTTTTGGTAAGCCTCCTTGCATTCTGGAGGACTTCACATTTATTTTCTAGACAGTTTTCTTGAGATGCTGTAGGTCTTGTCCTGAAATCCATCTTGAGTAATAGAGGCTTCATAGATAGATAGAGTTGAGGAGTCTCTCAGTATTTACTTTTCCTTGAGATATTTTTACAAACTATTATACTTATGTCATTGAGTATTTTAAATGCAGTTTGAGTTGAGTATTTACTTTGAGTTTAAATGTTTTAAATTTTATTTTTAAGTTTATTATCGCTTGAGTATGTCTTTCGTTAAGTAGTCAGTCAGGCCAAGGGTTCGCTTGTGGACCAAGAATGGTTTTTCAGTGTCGGCTACGTCCAGGGTGTAGGCTCGGGGTGTGACATAGCTATTACTACGTTATATAACTCATTACCCATTTTTCTCGATCAATCATACATAACATGCTAATTTTTGTTACTTTTATCTTAGCATTTGTTTGATTATTTACGGTTGTTATTCCTTATATCAATTTAATTTATCAAGCAATTTAACAGTAACATCTTATTGTTAAATTATCTCAATTTGTGTGCCCTTATATATATATACCATGATTAACAAATTCAATTGTTACTCTAAATAACCAGATAGGATTAAATAAATTTAAATAATAGTACATTCAACATTTAATTGATACTTGGTTTAAAAATAAAAATCAATTTTATAACACAATTTTAATCAAGAGGAGGAAAGATCGATTGCTATAGCATGGATATATTTTCCATCAATACCACCAAATTCTTGGGAAGGAAGCAATGTTCTCATTAGCTGTTGCAGTGGGGAAGCCTTTACAGGTGGACATGGCAACTCAAAACAAGACGAGACCTAGTTGTGCTAGGGTCAAGGTGGAGGTGGATATGATAGGAGAATTCCCGAAAAGAATTAATATAGGAATGAGGAAGAAGACGGGGGAAATAAATGAAAAGTGGATCCCAATTAAATATGACTATGTTCCAAAGTATTGTAAAACTTGCAAGCTACAAGGACACAATGAAAAGGAACATTTCATTATACATCCAGATTTATATCCCAAGGAGGAGGATGAAGAAGAAAACAAAAGAGGATAAGAATACTGGAGGGGATAAGGAGCGACAGGTGGAGGAAACAGAAAGCCCAAGAAAATGAAAAGCGAAAATTGGAGAATCCAATTTTTTTCAAGAACAAAGAAGGAAAAAGGGGTACATAAAGGGTGGATATGTAATGTGTGGTAAAGGGGAGTAGATTTGGAATCCAAAACAACAACAAAATGTTAAAGTCGAAATCACCAATAGGTTTGAAGCTCCGAGGGACAATGAATCTTTACCAAAGGAAGGAAATATTAAGAATGGGGAAGGAATAAATTCCAAGGAAGATACATCACATGAGAATGAGGGAAACATGGAAGAGGAATTGAAGGATTATGATGCGACACTGGAAGAAAAGGAGGAAACCAAAACCCCTTTGGTTTCTAAATCAAAAGGCAGTCACGCAGATGCTTACAGTGGAGTAAAAGACTCAGTTTACAGAGATAACAGATCCCAAAGTGTATCGCCTTCATGTGGGTAGCCAATAGACACAGAAAGGGAAAAAGTCAAAAGTGTGGGTGAAGAAGAATGGTGTAGCTAAAGTTCCACACACAGTACAAGAGGAGGGACAAAGTCAGACAGGGGAGTAAGATACTCATAACCTAATATAGGAGATAGTGAAAACGCCAACTATAAATAAGATGACAGAACAAGAAAAGAAGAAGAAACAAGACACATAAGGGGATGAATGCACAGAAAGGAACATTGCAAGTATATGGCCAGAAGGGGATTTATCACCAAGGCAAATTAATCAGTTACAGGGGAGGAACAAAAAAGGAGAGAAACTACAGACACAATCACAAATGAATACAAGGAGCAAGAAGGGGTCGGCATCCACCACTAATCAATGATTAATAAAATACTATTATGGAATATTAGATCAGTAAGAACTAAAAAATCTTTTGAGAGACTTATTGACCTACATAGGAGGAATCAATACTCATACATTGTTATTTTAGAGCCTTTTAAAAATCTAGCAGACCTCGAGAGGTATAGTATAAAATTGGAAATGCCCAAAGCAAAGGTGAGCAGCTAAAAAAAAATTGGATTTTCTGGGAGGATTATTGGGAAGAACAAGAGTATACTGACACTTGCCAACAACTCACGATCAACTTTCAAAAAAAGGGAACCAATGAGGTTTTCAAACCATAAGAGTTTTAATTAGGAAAGAGGAAAGATGAGCAAATTATCAACTGATATGGAGTAAAGAGATACCTTTTAAGATGATTTTTTTCTAATGGAAACTCCGGAAAAAAGAATTGCAACTGATGACAATAGGAAGAGGATGAAAATTCAGATAGTGTCTAGATGTTGGTGTTGTTTGGAGACAGAAGAGGAGACAATGACACATGCCTTTCTAAGAACCCCCCCAGTTTTCTAATCCTACAAGTATACACATGGAGAACATGCACTTACAACAACTCATAATAACTCGGTGGAAGCAGAATCAAAATGCCAAATTGAAGGTGGTAATGAGAGCAATGCTAACAATTATTATGTGGACATTATGGAAAAGGAGGAATAACTTGAAGCATGGAGGAACCACCACATACAATGAAATGGTGATGTAAGTGCAAGAAGAGGTGATAAAACTCATAAAGTTGAAATATCCTTGGTTATATATCAGAAAGGAAACATGGCCTCAACTTATCTCTAAATTGAAGGAGTATAAACCTAGACTACATCACCATTATGTACTATGGAGGAAACTTGATAGAAATAAAGTGAAATAAAATACAGATGGGGCAGCAAGAGGAAATCTAGGTGCTAGTTCAATAGGTTTTGTAGTGAGGGATGAGGAAGGTGACCTTATATATGTGTTACGCCCCGACCCTACACCCTAGGAGGGACTAGCACTTGAGAAACATTATTGGCCCCAAGCGAACCCTTGGCCTTACTTATTTACTCAGCGGAAGACTCTAAGCATTATTACAATGATCAATTGCACATATAAATAACGGTCTCAAATTAAACTCAGAACGTTTAAGGATAAAACATTCAACTAGCCATAGATGGAAACTCAAGTCTTAACATAAGAAATAACAATGTAAAGACAACTGAACTACTAATTGTCTATGAAGCCTCTAAAACAAGGAAGGTGTAACACCCCGGAAACTAGCAAGTTGAACTAGTGAGTTCTAGAGCCTTTCGTAAGAGGTTTGGAGTGTGGTATGAGGATTAAAAGTTGTAAAAATGATTCCCGTACTTAGAATGGAGGTTTAAGGGTAAGGGCGTCAAGGTACGACCCCCAAGGGGTCCTTGAGGAGGACCTCAAAACAGCCCAAAAAGCTGTAAAAAAAAGCACCTACGCTTGGCCACCTACTGGCCATAGGTGGACCCACGACCCATAGGTGGGGGTCGTGGGTCAAGGCATGAAGCTGGCCTGCCTTCTTAGCTGCAGTGACTATCTACGAAGTGACCAGCATGGCCCGTCAACCCAGTTTTTCAAGTTTTAGTTTTAGTTAGGAGATTAGGGAATTAATTAAGTAATTAGTTAAGGGGTTAGGGAGGTCGGTTAATGAGTTATTAAACCACCTATAAATACCTAATAAGACCCTAAACTAAGTCATTAACTCATTCATCTAAAGAACTCACTTCCTCTCAAATATTTCTCTCTCTAGAAGCAAAGAAGAAGAAGAGGAAGAAGAGGGGCAACAACCTAGGTCGAAATTCACCAGTGAAATAAGATTTCTTTAGGGATTTGAGTTGAGGTATGTTTATATTATTTATATATTGGTTCTTCCCCATAGACCCCCCTTAGTTTTCCCCCAATTGTGAAGTTAAAAATCCAATTCTAGCTAGGGTTGTGCTTGCATTGTGGGTAGGGTTTGGGTATGATTCCAATCTAGTGGATAATACCCAATTATGATTGATTTATATTTGTTTAGTGATATTATGATGACTTCATGTGATTTCTATGGTAAACCCTAGTCTAATTAAATTGATGAATGTGATATTTGTGGGTTTATGCCATTAGAGGTGAAATTGAAGGTCCAAAGGTTATCTTCCTAAATCAATGTCATGTATAGTAATTGATCAAAGTTAGGATCATATAATCATGAATTTAACTAGACTTTATTGAATATGAAGGATCTTGACTTGTGAAGATGAAATTGAACCTCTATGATGAATTATGACTAGAATAACCTAGTAGTAAAGAATGTGATTGAATAACATGTAATTTAGACATGAATGAAGTTAAGCTTGAAAAAAAGCCTTGTAGCCATCAATGGTAGGGATTTGGGGGTAAATCCAATAATATGTGATTGTGTTGTGTATTGCTTTTCTCTAACACACTTAGACATAAAGATTCTAGGAGATCCAAAGGTTCTCTCACATAAAAGGATTCTAGGTTGGCTTAATAACCTAAAATGAATCAAAGCATGTTAGACTAGAATAGAATGAAGTTCTGATGTATGATCCCTTCATGTATAGGTTGGCTTAGTAGGATAAGACCAAGATTGGTAGCCTAGGATTGAGGATTTATACACTCCTATGGGTAGGTTGTACTAGCATTGTTATGATTCCTTCATGGTAGCATGACTTTGTTTGGCCAAGACCATTTCATGGTAGCTTTAGGATTGAGGACTTATACTCTCCTAAGGGTAGCTTAGGATTGAGGATCCATACTCTCTTAAGGGTAGTTTGCCGTGGCATTGTAAGATGCACTTCAAGGGTAGCTTGAGTTAGGTTAGTCATGGTATCTTGGGATTGAGGACTCATACTCTCCTAAGGATAGCTTGCATGTGTATCATAGTATACTTGTAAGGGTAGCATGACTTAGTTGGTCTACGAGTATTTCATGGTAGCTAGGATAGGACACTTGTACCTTTCCTAGAGTAGGTTGGACTTGCATGATAGTTTGTCTTCCAAGGTAGTTAGCTTAGCCTAACCAAGTTATGTTGGTAGGATGATAACATGGTCTAGCGTATTATGGGGTTAATCCTCGGTAGCCTTGAATAGAGGCAAATAGAATAGAGAGACTAGTCCTCAACTAGTGATCATTCATAATAGTCTAAAGGAGTACTTAGTGTGGGTAGTAGTATGGGATGCTATCCATACATTGCACTAGTATGACTTATGGTTAGGTATGAAGGGTTCCTACACATAGTATAGACTTATCTTGGGTTGTTGCTGTCACGCCCCAAACTAGAGAAGGCGTGACAGGCACTCGACACTTTAAGCAATCGAGTTAGCCACATAAACATACCAACTGACTCAACGGACATTTAGAAGGTCAGGCAGCATAACATTTAAAATACTATGACTGGACGCTTAAGGTCACAACCTGAATATCGATAAGTCATATAGACGAAGATAGACAAGCCAAAGATAGTAAGGTACCTGCTAGCCGACAAGGCTACAATGAAGATATACACACATACATACATATCTATACATGCCAAGCCTATGTGGCTAGAAACTAGAAGCTGCAGAAAGAAACCCAGAATACTGTGTCCATAATAGCCTCCATGAGTGACATAAGCACTGGTCGGGACAAGGCCCCGATTATACCCAAACAATACAATAAAAGTAACATCCTATGAAAGCTCCAGGAAGAAGTGGAGCTTACCAACTCATAGTTGAACCCCAAATCCTAGTAGAGGGGTTACTCAAAATCCTTACCTGGACCTGCACGCACGAAACAAAAATGCGTCCCAGGCAACGGGACGTCAGTACGAATAAAAATGTACTGGTATGTAGGGCAGAAAATATAATAATAAATAGTTACTGTAAAAAGGGGAATAAAGATACCACCTGAAACAGAAACTCCGCTGACATCAAACCTTATATAGATTAAATATGCATGGTATGCTCGCATAATCGTATGTCGTGAATATATATATATATATGTATATATGTATATGTGTACATATACATATATGCATATGTATATATATACATATATACATATGTATATTACATATTTATATTACATATGTATATACATATGTATATATATATATATATATATATC
>NW_006239158.1:1008577-1010045 GCF_000226075.1 Solanum tuberosum
TGATTTCAAATTCATATTGTTCATCTCTAATCTTTTTAAGTTACTACACCTAAAGAAGAATAAGAATATGTACACATGGACCTATAGTTAAGAGAATCAACAAAATGACATAAAGATGCCAAATACCCTATCTAACCGAACGAGTGGAATAGCAACATAATGGAGTCACAAAAATACACCAGTTGCAATATCAATGCCTTTCACCAAAGGTCTTTCTAGTAATAAAGTAGTAAAACAATATTTGACGATTAAGAATTCCAAAATTTGTGCTCAAAGGAAGTACAATGCTTAGCCTTAACATACCTCGATTTTGGGTCTTGTTGTATCAATATGGATTGTACCCCTTCCTTACAGTATGTAATCTACATAAAATCATATCACAGTATGTAATCTACAGAAAATCATGTCACACAACCATTACAGGCAAAATATTAACACGGCAGGGTCAAAGTAGCAATTTAGATCTTACGAGCAGAGTAATTAGCTCGCCAGACCCTTTTTAAATGCATGCGTCATTACCTTTTCTTCTCCAAATTACAACCCCAAATTAATGATGTAACATACATTTTTGCAGCAACTATTAACAAGTTGAGGCCTACACAATAGTCAACAACAACCAAATAGAGTATACCTGCACAACAATTAAAACTCGGCGTATCGCCACACCCCTCTTTTCCAACCCAAAATAACCATAACCAAATCCTAACCACTAGTCTCAAACCACTAAGACTTAAAAACCATTAAAGCCATAAAAAAATATGTATAATACAGTCCTATAATTAT
Organism: Solanum tuberosum; assembly: GCF_000226075.1. NCBI lineage: Eukaryota > Viridiplantae > Streptophyta > Magnoliopsida > Solanales > Solanaceae > Solanum > Solanum tuberosum. The sequence continues at coordinate 1,009,361 of NW_006239158.1, forward strand.
TCAATATAACTATAATAACTTGAACTCGCCGCTTCCAATCATCATCCTATACGTTCATCCAATAATTATATTTGGAGTCATGTCTTTCTCTTCATATGCAATAAGAGCTTAAAAGGACATAACCTAAACTTAAACTTGATGGAGCTTGCAGTACATTAGCATGTCTTGTCAATAACAAATAGTCTCCTTAAACGCAAGCCGTTGAACCAAGAAGAAACAATTTGAAAATTGCAATGCAATAATAGAACCAACGTTACACTAATTTATGTTACAATTAAACATCCATCTATACTTCTTCTTCTCTTCCAAACTCAAATCAACAAGAACCACACACATACAAAGCATTTCCACTTCTTCTTCTCTTCCAGACTCATATCAACAAGAACCAAACACATACAAATCATTTCCGAAAATTCAAGCAACAATAATATCAGAAAAATACTTCAAAACAACCCAACATCCCGTAACTATCCAAATACAATTTTTCTAGCCGTCTATTCGTGTTCTTGCTTATATAGCATAGCTATAACTTGGAATCACTCAATAAAATGAAGGGTGATAATTATTACCTCCAAACAGCAGGAACACTACCTAAAAATGAGACTCCTTCACCACGAAGAATCCTTCAAATCACAGCCAACGAGGAGGAAAGAAATAACACAATCTCTATGAATGTTCCGAGGGT
>NW_006239158.1:1010218-1043949 GCF_000226075.1 Solanum tuberosum
AGCTAAACCGACATAGGGGCGAGGGACCCACCTTCACGTGCCTTCTTGTGCAGTGTCACTAAAATCTGAATATCTCTAAATTCTGAAGTTGTATGGACAAATGATTTAGTGCATTGGAAAGTAAACTCATAGACCTTCGATTTCATATATTGGGGTTCTTCTAAAGCTTTGTAGATTGGGAGAAAAGCTCCGAGACATTTAACCCAATTTTCAGAAAATTTATCAAAGAAACTTACTCTAACTTTTACCAACTTTTTATTTCTCAACTTGCTTGACTTCAAAACTTAACTTACGATCATTGGGTGGCTATATCACCTTATAAAACATCCCTATTAGCATATAAGACACTATTTGTCTTATCCCAAAAGGTACCGGTTAACTTAAGCGTTCTGAACGAGCGAGGTGTTAGAATAGACATTCTTTAACTCGAACTTGTTTAAGGGCATCCTTGACCCATAACGTTAGTCTAATTCTTTGATTTTTTTACCTACCCTTTGCAACCTTATTCTTCTGAAATAATACACCAAGTCATATAAAGCTCATACACTCATGCAATGATTCATATACTATGCGAAAGAACCACAGGGTCTCACAGTTGCTATAGTTGCCTTCCAAGATATAGTTTACTAAAGGTGAGAGATTCCCTTAGTTATGAGAGTTAAGCTAATAATGAGGCCAAAGGAGGGTGGAAATGACTAAGATGACTTCAAGGTTATGCTTAGTGTAAAGGGGAGTATGGGATGCCTTTCATACATTGCACAAGTGTGTTTTCAGGTTACTTTGAAGTATGGGGCTCTTATGGCATAGAAAAGCTTAGAGACTTGACCATGTATATAGACTATGATTAAGATGACCAAAAAGGGATACTTGGCTTCAGTGGTATTATGGGATGCTATTCATGCTTTGCACTTGTATGCTTTTGAGGTTACTTGGGAATGGTTCTATTATGGTAGAGATGACTAAGAGTCAATTATGTTTATATGATGCTTATGTAGGAGACTATGCTATGACTATGATGATTATGTTATGACTATGTTATTATGTCTTATGCTTATGTATTATGTTGACTAACCATTTTGAGATGCTCTTATGATGTTGTGCTAGCTTGCATACTTGGTACATTTTGTATTTAACGCATATTGCCTACATTCTATTCAAATCTAGGGTTTCGAGATTGAGTTCCTTGAAGGCTAGGTTTCCAAGAAGCAAGGAGAGTTGAAGAATTGGTGAGTCCTCATAGGTTCGAGGACAAACCCATATTTCATTTATGTCATTTCTTTATGTTTTAGACATTGTATGGGCTGCGTCCCAAGTCTTTTATTCAAGAGTTTAATAGATGGTTTGAGACAAGGGTTTAGTAAAGACTTTCGTTTGCTTATTAAAATGTTTTCGATTGTATGGTTTGAAAAAAGTTTTAAATTTTCCATACTTTTCTACTGTCTTATGTTGTGATTATGCTAAGGGCTTGTATGCGAACCATTTGGGGTCAAGTACGCCATGTTACGTCTAGGGGGTACCCCTGGGTTGTGACAAACTTGGTAATTAGAGCACAAGGTTTAGAATGTTTTTAGAATTGTCTCAAACCACGTCTAGTAGAGTCTTGTTCATAAATGTGAAGAGTGCCACATTTATGAATAGGAAGCTATTGTATGTTTAGGAAATCTCACTTCATCATTCTCTTAGTCGTGCCGTAGAGTTTGGCATTATTAGGTCCTTTTTCTAATCCGTGCCCTATGGTTTTGCAGGGTATGGCAAATACAAGGGCTAATGCTAGGAGGGTTGAGGAAGACAATGGAGAACAAGAGGTTCCTATTCAAGTTCCAACCAAGATCCTCATCAAGCTCCAAATGACCCTCCAATTGTGAATGTCACTCTTGCAAAGTTTAGGGCTTTTATGCAATTATTGGCTCAAGCCTTGACGGTGCAAGCCAATAGAGAGGTGGTGGCTTCGGCAAACCCTATAAGGGGGATGGGTGCTTCTAGGGTAAGAGAGTTTTTGAGGATGAACCCTCTGGAGTTTAGTGGTTCCAAGGTAGAAGAGGATCCAAATGGGTTCATAGAAGAGCTTTATAAGACACTTGCTATCATGGGGATGACTTCAATAGAGAAATCGGAGCTAGCTGCTTATCAACTAAAAGATGTTGCCCAAATATGGTATGAGCAATGGAAAGATGCTAGGCCGATATGAGCGGGTACTATAGAGTGGGAAACATTTAAGTTGGCTTTTCTAGATAAGTTCTTTCCTCGGGAGTTGAGGGAGGCTAAGATGGAAGAGTTCATCAATCTTAAGCAAGGCAACATGAGTGTTAAGGAGTATGCGTTGAAGTTTACTCTTTTGTCTAAATATGCCCCCATCCATAGTGTCAAATCCGAGAGATAAGATGGATAGGTTTTTGTCGGTGTGTCCGACATGGTAGCCAAAGAATGCCGTATGACAATGCTTGTTGATAATATGGATATCTCACGCCTCATGATTCATGTCGAACAAATGGAAGAACAAAAAATCAAGGAAGAAAAATCTAGGGAGAAAAAGAGGTCGAGGATGGCTAATGATAAGTCCTTTCATGATGTGTCCGATGGACATGGTCGTTCTAGGAATCGACAAAAGTTTTCCGGACATGGATCTTCTAATTCTCCTAAGCATAAGGATGAGAGGGTGTCTACCCCTAGGCCACAAGGGATAAGTAATGAGTGCCTATGGCCCTCTTGTGCTAGGTGTGGTAAGAGACATGAGGGTAGGTGTTTGGTCGGTAGAGAGGGTTGCTTTAGTTCTGGTGAGAGGCCTCATGATGAAAGATTTCCCTAAGGCTAAGGTTACAAGAAGAGAGGGTAAGCAAGTTGCCTCTAGTAGTGGGGATGTGGAGCCTCAAAAGAAGAATAGGTTTTATGCTCTCCAATCTAGAGAAGATCAAGAGTGATCTACTCATGTCCCTTCCGGTATGTGCTTCATGCTTTAGTAAATTTTCGGACTTTTTGTGTTTTGTGACTTGCTATGTTGAACTTTGAAGTTTCTTTTAGCATGTTAGATGTTTAGAAGAGTTTGTGTAGGCTTACTCCCAAAGGGGAGATAGTGTTCCTATTTAGTAAGGTTATTGTGTGTTTATGTGTTGCCATGATTTCCTTATATACATATTTATGAAAATGCTTAGGTCTATTTAGAAATGACTTATATGCATTGTTTTCCTCGCGTTGTAGTGCATTTGAGTAGATTTTCATATAGACTTCATGAGTTGATTATGAGCAAGCCTTAGTTTGGAGTTGAAAGATTCCTCCTTGAATAAGTGCTTTTTAAGAGTGATTTGCATTTAGGCTCCATGTGTGTGTGTTGAGCATGTTTTAGCTAGGAGATGTTAGTTCCTCCTTGAAAATGAATAGATATAGAATTTCATGCATTTTCGGTTGGTAGAAGTAGTTCCTACTCCCTTGTGTTGCATTGAATGTGTTTAGCTTGGAATTGATGTTTTCTTCCTTGGTTGTGTGCATTTAGATGTAGTGCATTGCTATGATGGGCTGTTAGCTTAGAGTTGTGACTTTAAGAAGTGTTTAGAATCGTCATTCGAGGACGAATGATCCCAAGGGGGAGATATTGTAACACCCCGGAAACTAGCAAGTTGAACTAGTGAGTTCTAGAGCCTTTCGTAAGAGGTTTGCAGTGTGGTATGAGGATTAAAAGTTGTAAAACTGATTCCCGTACTTAGAATGGAGGTTTAAGGGTAAGGGCATCAAGGTATGACTCCCCAAGGACCACCCAAGGGGTCCTTGAGGAGGACCTCAAAACATCCCAAAAAGCTGTCAAAAAAACAGCACCTACGCTTGGCCACCTACTAGCCGTAGGTGGACCAACGCCCCGTAGGTGGGGGTCGTGGGTCAAGGCCTGAAACTGGCCTGACTTCTTTGCCCCAGTGACTATCTACGAAGTCACCAGCATGGCCCATAAACCCACCCACGGTCCGTGGGCGGGGATCCGTAGGTCAACCCAGTTTTTCAAGTTTTAGTTTTAGTTAGGGATTAGGGAATTAATTAAGTAATTATTTAGGGGGTTAGGAAGGTCGGTTAATAATTTATTAAACCACCTAAAAATACCTAATAAGACCCTAAACTAAGTCATTAACTCATTCATCTAAAGAACCCACTTCCTCTCAAATATTTCTCTCTCTAGAAGCAAAGAAGAAGAAGAAGAAGAAGAAGAAGAAGAGGGGCAGCAACCTAGGTCAAAATTCACAATTGAAGAAAGATTTATTTAGGGCTTTGAGTTGAGGTATGTTTAGCTTATTTATCTACGGGTTCTTCCCCCATTGATCCCCCTTAGTTTTCCCTCAATTGTGAAGTCAAAAACCCAATTCTAGCTAGGGATGTGCTTGCATTGTGGGTAGGTTTGGGTATGATTCCAATCTAGTGGATAATACCCAATTATGATTGATTTAGCTTTGTTTAGTGATATTATGATAAATTCATGTGATTTCTACGGTAAACCCTAGTCTAAATTGATGAATGTGATATTTGTGGATTTATGCAATTAGAGGTGAAATTGAAGATCCAAAGGTGATCTTCCTAAATCAATGTCATGTATAGTAATTGATCAAAGTTAGGATCATACAATCATAAATTGAACTAGACTTTATTGAATATGAAGGATCTTGACTTGTAAAGATGAAATTGAACCTGTATGATGAATTATGACTAGAATCACCTAGTAATAAAGAATGTGATTGAATAGCTTGTATTTTAGACATGAATGAAGTTAAGCTTGAAAGTAAGGCTTGTAGCCATCAATGGCAAGGCTTTGGAGGTAAAGCCAATATTATGTGATTGTGTTGTGTATTTCTTCTCTCTAACACACTTAGACATAAATATGCTAGGATATCCAAAGGTTCTCTCACATAGAAGGATTCTAGGTTTGCTTAATAACCTAAAATGAATCAAAGCATGTTAGACTAGAATAGCTTGAAGTTGTGATGTATGATCCCTTCATGCATAGCTTGTCTTAGTAGGATAAGACCAGGATTGGTAGCCTAGGACTGATGATTTATACTCTCCTATGGGTAGCTTGAACTAGCATTGTTAGGATGCCTTCATGGTAGCATGACTTGGTTTGGCCAAGACCATTTCATTGTAGTTTTAGGATTGAGGTCTTATACTCTCCTAAGGGTAGCTTAGGATTGGGGATCCATACTCTCCTAATGGTAGCTTGACTTTGCATTGTAAGATGCACTTCAAGGGTAGCTTGAGTTAGGTTAGTTAGGGTAGCTTGGGATTGAGGACTCATACTCTCCTAAGGATATCTTAGGATTGAGAATCATACTCTCCTAAGGATACCTTGCATTTGTATCATAGTATACTTGTAAGGCTAGCATGACTTAGTTGGTCTAGGACTATTTCATGGTAGCTAGGATAGGACACTTGTACCTTTCCTAGAGTAGCTTGGACTTGCATGATAGTGTGTCTTCTAAGGTAGTTAGCTTAGCCTAACCTAGTTATGCTGTTAGGATGATAGCATGGTCTAGCCTATTAGGGGGTTATTCCTTGGTATCCTTAAATATAGGCAAATATAATAGAGGGACTAGTCCCCAACTAGTGATCATTCATGATAGTATAATGGAGTACTTAGTGTGGGTAGTAGTATGGGATGCTATCCATACATTGCACAAGTACGACTTAAGACTAGGTATGAAGGATTCCTACACATAGTATAGACTTAGCTTGGGTTGTTTCTATAGTTACCTTCCAAGATATAGTTGACTAAAGGTGAGATATTCCCTTATTTATGAGAGTTAAGCTAATAATGAGGCCAAAGGAGGGTGGAAATGACTAAGATGACTTCAAGGTTATGCTTAGTGTAAAGGGGAGTATGGGATGCCTTTCATACATTGCACACGTGTGTTTTGAGGTTACTTTGAAGTATGGGGCTCTTATGGCATAGAAAAGCATAGAGACTTGACCATGTATATAGACTATGATTAAGATGACCAAAAAGGGATACTTGGCTTCAGTGGTATTATGGGATGCTATTCATGCTTTGCACTTGTATGCTTTGAGGTTACTTGGGAATGGTTCTATTATGGTAGAGATGGCTAAGAGTCAATTATGTTTATATGATGCTTATGTAGGAGACTATGCTATGACTATGATGATTATGTTATGACTATGTTTATTATGTCTTATGCTTATGTATTATGTTGACTAACCATTTTGAGATGCTCTTATGATGTTGTGCTAGCTTGCATACTTGGTATATTTTGTACTAACGCATATTGCCTACATTCTATTCAAATCTAGGGTTTCGGAGATTGAGTTCCTTGAAGGCTAGGTTTCCAAGAAGCAAAGAGAGTTGAAGAATTGGTGAGTCCTCATAGCTTCGAGGACAAACCCATATTTCATTTATGTCATTTCTTTATGTTTTAGACATTGTATGGGCTGCGTCCCAAGTCTTTTATTCAAGAGTTTAATAGATGGTTTGAGACAAAGGTTTAGTAAAGTCTTTCGTTTGCTTATGAAAATGTTTTCGATTGTATGGTTTGAAAGAAGTTTTAAATTTTCCATACTTTTTTACTATCTTATGTTGTGATTATGCTAAGGGCTTGTATGAGAACCATTCAGGGTCAAGTACGCCATGTTACATCTAGGGGGTACCCTTGGGTCGTGACAAAGGGATGTCGGGACAAGACCGCCAATCATCCTAACAACTAAAGTACTAAAGAAATGTAATAGGAGCCCTCCAGAAAGCAAGGAGGCTCACTAACTGACACTGAGTGCTCAACAAGATAAACGAGGTGCTGGATGCTGATCTTGGTTACCTGTGTCTGCAACATAAAATGATGCATGCCAAATGGCATCAGGACATTGAATGTACGAGTATGCGAGGAGAATACTAAACAAGACATAAGCTTGAAAAGAATCTGAAAGGAACACTTACCTTGGCTTTTCTCAACTCATGAATAACTCAACTCAAATGCAAAGTAAACAGCAATAATGATGCAGTTATACAATGCATTCAAAAAAGAAGGTAGCAACTCAATTTGTTAAAGAAATGCAATACAACTCAGTTTACATGTACAATAATGTAATATTGTGAGAGTTTCTCTAACCGATAACCACCACTATGAGCCTAAGTGATGATACATCATCTTGCCCACGCTGCCAGAACTGTCCTATACTTTGCCATCATATAGAATGCCTTAACTAAGTGGATCCACTAGTCTATTCTAAAAAGCATTAAGGAATCATCGAAAAAGTATGATCCTTTTTTGCCCATGATGGCTACATGGTTTATGGAGACTTGAGTTATTATAAACTCGCTTCCCCATATCGGTGCTCAATACTATTCCCAAAATATACTCAACTCATATGTTTTTAAAACAAAACTCTTTCTTTGGTTTGAGATAATTACTCTAAACTTAGATTAAAAGCTCTCTTGGAAATCAGTGTTTCCTTTCTTTCTCAAATGTGAAAACATTTTAACTCTTGGGAATACTTAGTTCCTGTATAATCTTTGAAGAAAATGAAATTTACTCTTAATATTTACTCAACTCAAAGCTTACATCTTAAAACAAAGTTAAAACGTTTGTGAAAGACTTTTAGAACACTCTATGAACTTCTCTTGACTTAACTCTTAACTTCCCTTGAATTGAAGTATGAATTCAAGGCTCATGAACTCATGTTAATGATTATTTCATGATCTTTAGACGTACCTTGTAGTATAGAAATCGACTAGAAAACATAGGTACGTTGCTAAGGAACTAGTACGGAAAGAAGGGGGAAAAGGCGGAAGAACTAGCGTCCCTGGCGCTATGAGAGACGCGGGGATCCAACCCTTGAATTCCAAGGACTGGGTTGGGGGAGAAAAGGCCCAAAATAGTCCCTCTTCTTTGTATTAAGACTCAAAGTTATCCTTCAGTTTCCACATGGAGCATTAATAGTCCCTCATGTTTGCAATATTGGTGCACTTTTGGTCCTCCTTCAAAAAATTTCCCATTATTAACATTGATTTTATCCATAATTTATGTATGGAATGTTTAATCATCATTTTATATATTTAGTAGCAATAACGACTCCATGTGAGAGATTGTGTGAAGAAAAATGCCTTGTTTTGTTTAGTAAAAATCGTATTGCAGGTAAAGTCGAGAGGTTCATCACGACGATTTCACGTGCAATAGTACAATTTTTTCTTTTCTTGCAATGTCATATGTTAAAATGTTCTTAGTTTAGCTGTAGTAATATTTCTATTGAACAGAACAAGGTGTTCTTCTTCTCATCTTTTCTCACATAGAGTTAGTATTTCTATTAAATATATAAAATGATGATGGGACATTCCTTACATAAAATTATGGACAAAATTAAAGTTAAATAATAGGCAAAAGTTTAGGGAAGCACCAAAAATGCACCAATATTGTAAACATGAGGGACTATTAGTGCTCCATGTGAAAACTCAAGGATGACTTTGAGTCTTAACCCAAAGATGAAGGACTAATTTGGGCCTTCTCTGAGGTTGGGGCGGTGCCCCAGGCCCTTGCCCAGGTGGGTTCCGACTTTTCTTCTTCGTGTTTCAACTCTAAACCCCCTATTTAAACTTGGTTCTTTCTCCAAACAATTAGAATCAACTATACCATCAATATATGTAATATTCTACTCGAAATCAAACCTAAAATCATGAATCAAATTCAAGAAACTTCAACAACAAGAACCCACAAGATTTCAAACGAATTATCATCAAGAACTCATAAGATTTTCTTTCAAAACAATACAACTTCACTGAATTGAATCATGATTGGCGCGTGGGTGAACTAACCCAACGCTATGTGATCTTACATAGCTCGTAAGATTAAATCCTCGGTGAAATCCACAACCAAATTGTACGATCTTGATGAATCTTGACTTTTCTTCTCATTTCTCCTCTTTTCTCCTTTCTCCAAGCCCTAGTGTGAATTTCCAATTTTCTAAACTGATCTAATTCTGATTTGATCCCAATTAAACTCCTAAAATCGAAAAAAAATAATTGGGTAAGGAAAGGACCAAACTACCCTTCTAAAATCCGGATTAGACTTTCCTTATTTAAATAGCCCAACTTCATATGGGAATATCTCACTCATACAAACTCGGAATCACGCAAAACCAGTGGCGTTGGAAAGAAAATTCCAAGATCTTTCCTATGGTATCTGGAAGCACACTTAAATCATCATGAGCTAGGAGTTATGGTCGTTTGAAATTGACCAAAAACTCAAACTTAACATAACTTAATCAATTTTCCAGATTTTTCATTCTTTCCTAAAATGACTATTTCCAATTCTAACTCTTTCTAAATCTTTCAAATAGAGAGATGTTACAATATCTCCCCCTTGGGAAAATTTGTCCTCGAATGAGTTTACTATTACTAAGCTAAGGGTGTAACTTCTAACATTCAACTCAAACACCCAACAAGCAAATCTAACACATCAAGTACATAAATTAAAGAGTACTAAGAAGAGAATTAGTACCTTGGTCTGAAATTTCTCCGGGCTCAAAGAGATGTAGATATCTCTTCTTCATATCTTCCTCAGCTTCCAAGTAGCTTCCTCAACAAACTAATTCCTCCAAAGGACTTTGACTGATGCTACTTCCTTGATTCTCAACTTACGAACCTGGTGGTCTAGAATCTGAACAGGGATCTCCTCATAAGATAAGCTATCCTTGATACCAATATCTTCAGTTGGTATGATAAGTGAAGGATCTCCCATGCACTTTTTCAACATGGAGACGTGAAATACCGGATGAACCGCTGCTAACTCTTGTGGTAGCTCTAACTCATAAGCTACATTGCCAACCCTCTTGAATATTCTGTAAGGACCAATATACCGGGGACTAAGCGTCACCTTCTTACCAAATCTCATAACACCCTTCATGGGTGAAACTTTCAAGTAAACCCAATCATCTACTTCAAACTCTAACTCCCTTCTCCTAACATCAGTGTAGGATTTCTGACGACTCTGCGCCATTTTCAGCCTCTCTTGAATGACTTTCACTTTCTCCATAGCTTGATAAACTAAGTCTGGTGCTATCAGCCCAACTTCACCAACTTTAAACCATTTAATAGGAGATCTGCATCTTCTCCCATAAAGAGCTTCATAAGGAGCCATCTGGATGCTAGAGTGGTAACTATTATTGTAAGCGAACTCAATGAGAGTTAGGTGATCGTCCCAATTTCCTTTGAAATCAATCACACATTCCCTCGACATATATTTTAAACTCTGAATAGTGCGCCCTGCATGACCATCTATCTAAGGATGAAAAGCAGTACTTAAGTTCACCTTTGAACCAAAACCTTTTTGAAAAGATTTCCAGAACTGTGCAGTAAATTGCGCACCTCTGTCTAAAATAATCAAAACTGGCACCACATGAAGTCTAACTACCTCTTGAATATACAACTTAGCATAATCCTCTGCTGTATGGGTAGTCTTTACTGGTAAATAGTAGGTTGATTTGGTCATTCGATCCACAATCACCCAAATAGAATCATGCTGCTTGTGAGACCTTAGTAAACCTGTGATGAAGTCCATATTGATCATCTCCCACTTCCATTCCGGAAGTTCTATATTCTGAGCCATACCCCCGGTCCTTTGATGCTCTACCTTAACTTGTTGTCAATTCGGACACTTATCAACAAACTCTGCAATGCCCTTCTTCATACTACTCTACCAATAAACTTCTCTCAAATCACTATACATTTTTGTAGAACCCAGATGGATAGAATATCTAGAGCTATGAGCTTCCTCCATTATTCTCTCTTGGAGTTCATCCACCCTTGGTACGCACATTTTACCTTGATACCTCAATACTCCATCTCCCCCTTGTTCAAAAGCCAATACTTTTTGCTTATGAACATTTGCCTTCAATTTAAGCAAAATAGGGTCTTGGTCTTGTTTCTCTTTTACTTCTGACACTAAGGATGATTCAGCCCAGTTCATCACCATTACTCCTCCCTATGTGGAATCCATTAGTCGGACTCCCAAGCGTGCAAATCGGTGCACATCTTTTGCTAGATCTTTCTTATCTTTCTGAAAATGGGCAGTACTACCCATAGATAACCTGATCAAGGAATCAGCAACAACATTAGCCTTACCTGGGTGGTAAAGAATACTCATGTCATAATCCTTGAGTAATTCTAATCACCTTCTTTGTATGAGATTAAGCTATTTCTGAGTAAACACATACTGAAGACTATTGTGATCGGTGAACACATCCACATGAACACCATAAAGATAATGGCGCAATATTTTCAAAGCAAATACTATGGCAGCTAACTCTAGATCATGGGTTGGGTAGTTCTTCTCATGAACTTTCAACTGTCTTGAGGCATAAGCTATAACTTTGGCATTCTGCATCAACATACAACCAAAACCAACTCTAGACTCATCACAAAACACAACAAAGCCTTGGGTACTGTAAAGTCAATACTGGGGCAGCTGTCAACCTCTTTTTCAATTCCTGAAAGCTTTTCTCACAAGCTTCAGACCATTGAAATTTCACTGTTTTCTGAGTTAACTTGTTCAAAGGGGATGAAATAGAAGAGAACCTCTCTACGAGCCTTTTATAATAGCCAAACCCAAGAAACTCCTAATGTCAGTTGGAGATGGAGGTCTAGGCCAATTTTGAACTGCCTCTATTTTCTGGGTATCAACTTTAATTCCCTCCCTAGACACAATGTGGCCTAAGAATGCCACAGACTCAAGCCAAAATTCATACTTAGAGAACTTGGAATACAACTCTCTATCCTTTAGAGTTTGGAGAACTATTTTGAGATGACTAGCATGATCTTCTTAATTCCTCGAATAGATTAGTATGTCATCAATGAATATGATAACAAACATATCTAAATAAGGTTTGCATACTGTATTCATAAGGTCCATGAATGCTGCAGACGCATTGGTCAAACCAAAGAACATAACTAGGAACTCATAATGACCATAATGGGTCCTGAATACTGTCTTTGGAATATCACATTCCCTTACCCTCAACTGATGGTAGCCTGATTTGAGGTCTATCTTAGAGAAACAGGTAGTACCCTGAAGCTGATTGAAAAGATCATCAATTCTCGAAAGAGGATACTTATTCTTGATGGTAACCTTGTTCAACTAGCGGTAATCTACACACATCCTAAGGGAACCATCTTTCTTTCTCACAAATAAGATCGGAGCACCCTAAGGCGAGACACTAAGTCGAATGAAACTTTTATCTAGGAGGTCTTTCAACTGTTCCTTCAACTCTTTTAACTCTGCCGGTGCCATTCTGTATGGCGGAATAGATATAGGATGAGTATATAGAAGAGTGTCCATACCAAAGTCTATTTCTCTCTCAGGAGGTACTCTGGGAAGATCATCAGGAAAGACTTCTGGAAATTCTTTTACTACTGAAATTGATTGAATATGAGGTATCTCAACACTATAGTCATTAACTCAGACTAAGTGATAGACACACCCCTTGCAAACTAACTTTATCTCCTTAAGGTATCAAATGAAACGACCCTTAGGCACTGCTGAACTGCTACTCCACTCTATAACTGGCTCATTAGGAATTTGGAACCTAACAACTCGAGTTCTACAATCAATGGAGGCATAACATGAAGCCAGTCCATACCTAGAATAACATCGAAATCTACCATGTCTAACTCAACTAAATCAACCATGGTGTTCTTGTGATTGATGGAGATGACACAATAATGATATACTCGCTCACTTAGAATAGACTCCCCAACAGGTGTAGAAACACAAAAGGGTTCACAAAGTTTCTCAGGAAGAACATCAAAAAAATTTCCAACATAAGGAGTCACAAATTATAAACTTGCTCCTGGGTCTAGCAAAGCATAAACATCAAGAGTAAAGACTTTGATCATACCAGTGACAACATCTGGAGAATTCTTTTGCTCTTGACGACTAGTGATCGCATAAAGGCGGTTTACCTCTCCGCCAGTACCGAAAGTAGCTCCTCTAGGTGAAGCTCTGTCTGGTGGAAAACTGATGAATATTGGGCTCTATTGCCCTGATTTCCATTACCTTGCCGGTTCTTAGGGCACTCTTTCATGAACTGACCCTCTTGTCCACACTTGAAACAATATGTGGAGCCATCGCGACACTTACCTAGGTGAGTCCTTCCACACTTAGCACATGCCAGAGCCCAGTTACCTCCTTGTGCCACACTACCCTGAGACTGTGCAGGTCTAGCTCTAAAGTTCTGTGAATTCTGACCATTGTTCTCACTTTTGTTTCTGGGTGCAGGTGCACTAGCATATGATTAAGCATGTACTGTTTGCCTTTGTTGGAAAGAAGACCGGTTCACATTATTGCTCTACTGCCCGGACTCATTCCATGTCTTCGCTTTATTGTTTCTAAACTCCTCCCTATCCCTCGGCTTCTCTTCCTCAACCTGCTGCACATAGACCATCAATTTTGCTATATTCATATGCCCAATTAGCATGGCTGCCTTGCCCTCTTTACTTGACAAACGAGACAACCCAACAACAAAAAGACTCATCCTGCTTCTCATATCCGCAACCATCTCCAGAGCATATCGGGAAAGTTGAGTGAACTTCAAGCTGTAATCATGAACACTTAGTGAATCTTGCTTAAGGGTGAGAAACTCTTGTACCTTGGCCTCTTTCAATTCTCGGGGAAAGAAGCGCTCCAAGAAGGCCTCCTCAAAACAATCCCAACTCTCAGGTGGTGCTCCCTCAGCTCTACCCTTCTTCCACTGGTCAAACCAAGTCCTAGAAACATTCTTCGGTTGATATGCTGCTAGTTCTACTTGCTCAGCATCGGTAATGTGCGTAACTTCAAATACCTTTTGCAGCTCAATAATGTTCTTTGTATCCTCAGTAGTACTTGAACTAGTGAAACTTGGAGGATTCATCCTCAAGAACTCTCAGATCCTCGAAGTATCATCCACTTCCTGTCTAGCTCCTCTTTGTTGCCCAACCTGGTTAGTCACAACTTGGCTCAACATTCGAATCACTTTCTTGAACTCAATATTCGTGACTTCTCCTTGGGGTTGCACTTCAGGTGCATTAGGTACCCCTTGCTTCTCAACGTTCCTCCTAGAAGGACGACCTCAGATAGATCTTCGTGGAGGCATGATTAACTGAAAAACACGCGCAAACAAGAATTAGAAAGAGACTTTATAGAGCTAAACTCTATCGCACGAAATGAGTATGAAAGAAGTGAGATAATTTCCTAAGTGTTGCAGCTTCCTAATTATAGATGTAACGCGCTTCACACCGATAACTAGGACTCTACAGACACGACTTCATAGACTCCCTAGGACTCTTGAACTCTGTGCTCTGATACCAAGTTTGTCATGCCCCGAGCCTACACCCTGGGTGGGACTAACACTCGAGAATTATTGGCCCCAAGCGAACCCTTGGCCTGGCTTACTTACTCAATGGAAGACTCTTAAGCATTATAACAATGATCAATTGCACATATAAAATAACTGTGTCAAATTAAGCTCAAAACGTTTAAGGATAAAATATTCAACTAGCCATAGATGGCAACTCAAGTCATAACATAAGAAATAATAATGTTAAGACAATTGCACTACTAACTGCCTATGAAGCCTCTAAAACAAGGAGGGATGTTGGGACAAGACCCCCGATCATCCTAACAACTAAAGTACTAAAGCAATGTAAAAGGAGACCTCTGGAAAGCAAAGAGGCTCACCAACTGACTCTGAGTGCTCAAATGGATCAACGAGGCGCTGGATGCTGATCCTGGTTACCTGTGTCTGCATCATAAAATGACGCAGGACAAATGGCATTAGTACATTGAATGTGCGAGTATGCGAGGAGAATACTAAACAAGACATAAGCTTGAAAGGAATCTGAAAGGAACACTTACCTTGACTTTTCTCAACTCATGAATAACTCAACTGAAATGCAAAGTAAACAACAATACTGGTGCAGTTATACAAAGCATTTAAAATAGAAGGTAACAACTCAATTTGTTAAAGAAATGCAATACAACTCAGTTTACATGTAAAGTAATATAATACTGTGGGAGTTTCTCTAACCGAAAACCACCACTAGAGCCTAAGTGATGATACAACGTCTTGCCCACGCTGCCAGAAATGTCCTATACTTTTCCGTCATATAGAACACCTTAATTAAGTGGATCCACTAGTCTATTCTAAAAAGTACTAAGGAATCATCTAAAAAGTATGATCCTTTTCTTCCCCTGATGGCTACATGGTTTATGGAGACTTGAGTTATTATGAACTCGCGCCCCCATATCGGTGCTCAATACTACTCCCAAAATATACTTAGCTCATATGTTTTTAAAACAAAACTCTTTCTTTGGTTTGAGATAATTACTCAAAACTTAGCTTAAAATCGCTCTTGGAAATTGGTGTTTCCTTTCTTGCTGAAATGTGAAAACATTTTAACTCTTGGGAATACATAGTTCCCGTATAATCTTTGAAAAAAATGAACTTTACTCTTACTATTTACTCAACTTAAATCTCATGTCTTAAAACAAAGTTAAAACGTTTGTGAAAGACTTTTGGAACACTCTATGAACTTCTCTTGACTAAACTCTTAACATCTTGACTTAACTCTTAACTTCCTTTGAATTGAAATATGGATTCAAGGCTCATGACCTCATGTTAATGATGATTTCATGATGTTTAGACCTACCTTAGATTATAGAAATCGACTATAAAACATAGGTACGTTGCTAAGGAACTAGTACGGTAAGAAGGGGAAAATGATGGAACAATTGGCGTCCCTGGCGCTCTGAGAGGCGCGGGGCGCTAACCCTTAAATTTCAGGGATTGGGTTGGGGAGCTCTAGCTGGCACGGCCCCCCAGAGCCCAAATTTCAGAGCCCCAGTTGGGGCGCTCTGGCTGGGGCGGTGCCCCATGCCTTTGCCAAGGTGGGTTACGACTTTTCTTCTTCGTTTTCAACTCTAAACCCCCTATTTCAACTTGGTTCTTTCCCCCAAACACTTAGAATAAACTATAACATCAATATATGTAAGATTCTACTCGTAATCACACCTAAAATCATGAATCAAACTCAATAAACTTCAACAACAAGAACCCATAAGATTTCAAACGAATTATCATCAACAACTCATAAGATTTGCTTTCAAAACAATACAACTTCGCTGAATCGAATCATGATTGGTGCGTGGGTGAACTAACCCAACGCTATGTGATCTCACATACCTTGTAGGATTGAATCCTTGGCGAAATCCACAACCAAATTGTACGATCTTGACGAATCTTGACTTTTCTTCGCCTTTCTCCAAGACCTAGCGTGAATTTCCAATTTTGTAAACTGATCTAATTCTGATTTCACCCCAATTAAACTCCTAAAATCGAAATAAAATAATTGGGCAAGAAAAAGACCAAACTACCCTTCCAAAATCCGGATTAAACTTTCCTTATTTGAACAACCCAACTTCAAATGGGCATATCTCACTCATACGAACTCAGAATCGCGATAACTCGGCGGCGTTGGAAAGAAAATTCCAAGATCTTTCCTATGGTATCTGGAAGCACACCTAAATCATCTTGAGCTAGGAGTTATGATTGTTTGAAGTTGACCCAAAACTCAAACTTAACATAACTTGACCAATTTTCCAGATTATTCATTCTTTCCTAAAATGACTATTTCCAATTCTAACTCTTTATAGTTCTTTCAAATAGCGAGATGTTACAATATGCAAGGGCAAAAGGAATAGGAGAAGCAACAAACATGGAAGCAGAGTCGCTTGCTCTGCTAGAAGCAATTTAGTACTGTCAAGAGAAAAATTTAAAAGAGACTATAATAGAAATTGATTCTTTAGTTCGAAAAATATGGTGGATCATCAGTTGAAGATACCGTGGGAATTGGTAGAAAGAATTGAAGAGATTAGAAGGGCAATACAAAGTATAAATGTGTCATCATATTTTTAGAGAAGGGATGCGTGGCAGATTCATTGGTCAATGAAGTAGTGGAGTCACAAGAAACAAAGTGCTATCATCTATTTCAGGAGCTACCAAGTATAACAAAGAAGCATCTAAACGTGGATAAAGCACATAAACCAAACATAAGGATGAAAACTCGCAAATTCAACACACATTGATGAAAGTAGAGAACCAACATAAAGGAAATATACGAAATAGATACCAACCAAACACTCACATCAGCAACAGTCATAACTACAAATCAACAGTTATGCGTGGAATGAGAGAGCACAATAAGTTCATAGCAGAAGACTCTACACCGGTGCAAAAATAAAACTAAAATTAGATAGCCTAGCTATCAAAAAACTTCAAACAAGGCTTGTTGGTTTGGTCATCTGAGGAACTGGTCAGAAGTGATACCAGATAGCACAATCGACGTCATATCTAGGCAGAAATGAAGAACATCTATTGTCACTTGGAGCTTTCCCACCGCAATCTGTAAAGAAAAAGAATCAGTAGCTCAAAGATTGTAGAAGGAGGAGATAAGGAAGAAATTCTTACCAAGAGATGAAGCGGCTGAAAAAGAGGGAAAGGGTTTAGTGTTTTTTGGAAAACTAGACAAGGAGTAGCTAAGAGAAGATTTGAAAACTCTTCTCATTCTTTTATTTGGATCGGGTCCATTTATGGATCAGGTCATGGTTTTTTCCTTTTTAGCTTTTTGTACAGACTGAGCTTTGGCTTTCATTTAATAAAATGATCCTTAGATAAAAAATTTGATTAAAAAAATCATGTTGTGTATATGATAGTCGCGAAGTTAATTACTTTTGAAGCTAAATATGCATGCTTGTACATTCTTTCGTTGTTACAGAGCAATAATGACAATTTTTTGAAATTTTACTTAAAATTACCTTTAATCATTTGTTCATTATCAACCTATAAAAGATATTTGTATTCAAAATTTCGAACAAAAATATTTACCTCATCCCTCATGCCCTCTTTTTTGAATGAGGGATAGAAGTTATTGAACTATAAATCGATTTCACCCGCATTTATATTTTAGAGGTATTATCGAGAATTTCATATAGTTAAGTACAGGTTTGATGAGTGAACTTTTCACTAAAAGAATAAGAAGTTTATGTACTCCTAGTACTGGGAAGAACTTTTTTATCTTGATTGTGATTTAGTGCTAATTAATTGGCAACCTAAAAACTCAAATTGGTAAATATTTATAACTAGTATTTGAGAATGTGTGTTGTATGTTTATCCCTAATATTTAATATAATTTTGAAAAAATCCTTTCGGCTAGAATAATTTGGCCATAATGGTCCAAATACATATTTACACTATAAACTGATTTCTTTTTGATAAAATACCATTCTTTGTCAAATTTAATTTTTTTAAATTTATTTATTTATTAAATATGTTTCAATAAATAAGTAAGCTCATTGATTAATTTTCATATTGCTCTAACTTCCAAACATATATGATTTTTGATTTCTTTTAGAAATGTTGTAAAATGACTAAAGGCCAATACGTGTGTATTTTTTTCCTTTTCTAATTAAAGATCTATAAAGAATACAAAATTTAAATTGATAATTAGAAAATAAAATTTAAAATTTAAATTACAAAATAATCTCACTCATAAAATTAAATTCAAAATAATTTAACCTCATACTCATCTTCTTGTAAAGTCTATCATAGATGCGTCGATTTTTGCGCAACTATAAAAAATAAATAATAAGTATGACCGCAAAAGAAAATCATTTTAATTTATTTTCTTTTCTCTCTTTTATTCCATTCACTCTTTCTTTTTATTTTTCAAAATAAAAAAATTAAATAAAAATAAAATATTCAGATAATGATAAGCGAATATATCCACAAATAAGATATTGAAGACTAAAATTAATCGTTGAAATAAAAAAGTAAAAAAAAAAAAATCACATGTGAGAAGTATCAAATATATTACTAAACTATGTGAGATTGATCATCATATATTCCTATATGAATTTGTTTTAATAAAGAAATTAAAATAAGTAAATTTTATAAAGATCAAACAATATGTTAGAAATCGACATATTATAAAAATTATTTCAAATTTTATATATTTAAATGTTATTTAAAATTATCCCTAATAACGATATTTAAAACTCAAAACACTTTAAACATTGTGAATATCAATACATTATAAAAATTAAAAAAATCATATAGTTCATATATATTGACCCTAGTTAATAACAACCCAAGAAAATCATGTACTAATGTTGTAGTTTCGCGTTCCATGTTTTATGCCTATTTGATAACTTAAGAATGATTACTTATATTTATTGAGTATTAATATAACATTTAATTAAGTAATTTAATTAATTATTATATTTAAATAAATTTAAATCATACATTTAAATAATTTTAATAATGATTGTTTAAGTTATATAAAATCAAGAATTATACATTGTATATGTATTTGTAATCATTTGCTTGTTAATAGAATTTTTTGATTATATAATTAAAAATATGCCTACATAAAGTTAATTAAGAATTTGGCCTAAATATTTATAAGCATAAATCCGGAAAGTCCCACATTGGAGGGGGGGGGGGTAAAGCGATTCCTAACAAAAGCGACTCAGTACCCAAGGGGGCTCGAACCTGAGACTTTTTGGTTTAGGATGAAGGAATACTTACCACTCCACCACAACCCTTATTGGTTAAGCATATACAATACATACATATGCATATTATTTTATTTTTATTTTATTTTGAAAACATCTTCTTAATTAATATAATTGAAGTAATCATGTATTCGTGTTTATAAATGGTTAAATAATTTTAATAATTAATATAAAATTATTGTATTTTTGTTTAGAGAAATTAGAATATACAAAATTTGATATATTATTCGATGTATAGTTATAAATGTCTAATTATATCTTTTTCCATATTTAAAACATCGAATTCTCAAAATTATATGCTTATTTTCTTCTTAAAAGAAAAGCACACACATTGTATGAACGGTTTATTAGTCATGGTAGAATTGTATATAATTTTATGCATTGATTATATTTAAAGAAAAATCAATTGTAAATTTGATCATTCATACTGAATTCAATTTACTAAATTTTGTATTACCAAGTAATTAGTATATTTTTTAATTGGAGAATAATCTACGTATATCTATTATTAACATGAATTTTAATTGTCTCATTCGATAGAAAATTCTATATATTAAATGAAAATATTTTTTTAAAAAATGTATATCCTAATTATGTTATACTTTATTTACATACATTAAACATATTATAATTTAGTATAGTATCCTACATAAAATATATCTATTTTAAAGTATTATAATTGATAATTAGGTATTGAGTGATCTTTTATTTATTTATTTTGAAACATCCTCTTAATTAGTATTATTGGAGTAACTGAATTTTTTATTCATGGTTAAAATTAGTGAAATAAATTTACTAATTTCTATATATGTTAATTCTTGTTTGGAATTATTATAATATTAAAAAATTAATGTGTTCTTCATGACATAGTTATAAATGTCTTATCATCAACCTTTTTTTTTTTTTTATAAACATCTAATTTTCAAAATTACATTAATTTTTTCTCTTGAAAAACATCCATTATATAGACTAATCTATTTAGTTGATTATATTTAAATAAAAATATATTCAATTATAATTTTTTGAATCTACGCTTAATAACTATATTATACTAAATTTGTATTACAAAATATATATGTTTCTTGAAAAACATCCATTATATAGACTAATCTATTTAGTTGATTATATTTAAATAAAAATATATTCAATTATAATTTTTTGAATCTATGCTTAATAACTATATTATACTAAATTTGTATTACAAAATAATTATGTATAATCTTAAGTAGATAAAATAATTATTTGTAGTTATTTTTAATGAGAAATTTAATTGTCTTTTTCAGTAAATTGATTTATTTTAAGAGAAAAATATTTTTTCAAAGATATGCATTAATACATTATGAACATAATTGAGTTCAGGAGAGGGGTAAAAGAGGGAGTGTAGGTTATGTATATGTACAACATAATTTATATGGTATAGTAATGGAAAAAATATTAATGTATAAAAAAGAAGTTATAATTTTTTTAAACTAAAGCATACAATTTTTTTAATTTACCGAAAAATATTTATTTTAAAAAATAAATCAAATGAATTATACACATACAAAAAATATATACACAAAAACACTTTTCATTTCCCTTGGAAGACAAGGAGTTTGTATTTTAGTAGTTCAAGGAGTTAGGGAAATAGAAAAAAGTTAATTTTGTTTTGGAGGTAAAAGTATTGAGGGAATAAATGTAAAAGTTGAAATAAGCATATTATAAACTTTTTACAATTCTATCTAAATTTTTCTGGTCATTTAGCATTACTTTATAATTTTTATATTGTAAATGATAAATTTTATATCGTGCATATATTTTTGGACTCCGAACCATAAAATAAAAATCAAAGCATATAAAAAAATAACTACTCGTAAGTTGAGGTTAGAAAATCTTGTAAACTTAATGTTACTTTAGTGGTATACATAGTACTTTAATTTAACGACAAATACATACTAGAACATGTATAATAATTAATTATATGCATAAATTAAAAATATTTACCTCCTAAATTCACTATTATGCATGAAAAATAAACCAATTTCTTGTGTTATCCTTTTCAAATGGAGTTCGAAGATAAAATACTTTATTAAGTAACCCATAAATGATACAGTATTGAATACCTTCATGATCAATCCAATACATTTGAAGTCATATGAATCTTGTTTCAACTTAAACATATGAGTACTCAAATTTTTTTTAATGTTATAACAAAGAGAGAAAATTGTACTATAGCAATAGTTGCAAGAGTATTAAAAAATACAATATCGTGTGTGAAAATATTAGTTTAAAAACGAAAACCAAGAACCATGAAAGAATAATAAGCTTCCGGCTCTTATACTTTTTAAGTACCGAAAACTAAAGATGATAAAGAAAAAGATGTTGAAAAGATTCTGTTATAAAAAAAAGTTATAACATATAATTAAGCATAAAAATAAACATCTTTAATTGTGAAGCAAATGATAAATTTGTCATGACTCAAACCATCGTGATTGACACCCACACCAACCCTCGGGTGGGAGAACCACTACTACAACCTAACTAAGCAATTTTTAGAAAACTAAAGCATTTAAAGATACGGAAGCAGTTTTACATGGCTAACTAAATATGGAGTTCCCATAAACTCCGAAGGTCTAACAAAACAACTAACATCATCATCGCGAAAATTCAACCCCTAGAACCTGAAAGTCATTGTACCAAAACTCTAATATCAACAAGTCTTAGAAAGAGGGGGTGCAGCCCCGGAGCAATATAATATATGTCTAAAACACCTAGTTTGAGCTTGAAGGGAATGAACTATACAAAAGAAGGATCCACGGCACCTTGAAAGATCTGGTTCACCCTCGAATCCGGTCGTGGTAAAAAATCTCCTAACTGAGGTCTGTCAGTAGTCGCTTGAAGATGCCATTTACTCAACACAGAAAGAGCAAGTGCATAATCATTACACGAAACCACTGTGTAATAGTAGGATCACGCGACTACTCTCGTAAGCACAATATACACAAGCAATTACAACATAGTAAGCACATATATACATAATACATAGTTCAGTTATCATTTAAGGAGCAACATACAATTTCCTGCAACGACAGATAATCATGAACGTAATAATCACAAGTGGTCCTCTCATGGAACCCACACCCAAACGGTGTGTCGGAACGTGACACCCGATCCAATATACATGTGTCGGAACGTGACACCTGATCCAATATATGTGTCGGAACGTGACACCCGATTCAATATATGTGTCGGAACGTGACACCCGATCCAATATACATGTGTCAGAACGTGACACCCGATCCAATATGTGTGTCAGAACATGACACCCTATACAATATGTGTCGGAACGTGACACCAGATCTTGTCAGCAAAATCACGGTCACAATCACACCCATAATGAATAGTACTCATAGTCATACAATTAAGTAACAAGTTCATGGCATGTATTGTTCACACATAATCATTTCTTTAGATTTGATTCACATTTCCCTATTCACATACATGAACGCATACAACGAAGCAATTAACCGACATATATCACACAACAGGAAATCAACCCATCACCTACCTCGAAACCAAGCTTGATTACTCCTAAGACAATTGAGTCTTCCCTTTTCGGAGTCTTTCAGCTTTTTCTTGATCTATAAATAAGTAATTAACGCAAGGATCAATAAACAAAGTCTAATTTACCCGGATTATAACAAACTTATTAACCTAAGACCAAACCCATGATCCTAATGTTCTCAACTAGGTACTTTTTCCCACCATTAACTTCAAGCCAACCCTCCCCCCCCCCCTAACGATAATTACCCAAGATTCTAAGTTCTAAGAATCGAAATATGGATTAGGGGAGTAATTTCCTTACCTTTGGCACTGGCACTAGAATTCATGGAAATCTATCAAGAAATATCCATCCTTTAGCTCTTAAGAATGATGTTTCGCAGAAAATAACGAAATTGGGATTTTTCCCCAACTTAAGTCGCGACTAGCCCGCCACGGCGGGCCCCATCCCGCCACAGAGGCCCCGCCCTGGTGGGATTAACCCCTCTCCAGTGGCTTGCATGGAGGCAAAACCTCGGGATTTGAGTTCCAAACTCCCATTTCACAACACACCTTCAAACCGGGACGTTCTAAAAATACCCTTTCACGCCAAGATTAGTTTCGGTAGTGCTACTCGCCCGAATTCGATTCCGTAAAGCCGTACAAGCTCCTTAACGTCTTGGATATCCACTCATGTGATCATATTCATAATTAAGTCCACTATGCATTACCAGATTTCCCTAGAACTCACCTGACTCAGATTTCATACGAGTCTGGCCTATGCTAGAAATTTCCAAGTCACTACTCAGAAGTTTTCTGGCCCAATTTCCTCCCTCATTGGCTTTTCCATAACGACGGGAACTGGTCGTTACAATAAATACCAATTTATCCATCACTCATCCCCGAGTGACAACTAGGGGAAAATGGCTAAAGTAAGAGTAAATTAGTACATGCGTTGTCGAATAACTGGGGATACTTGTCTTCACATATCCTTCTTGGTTTTCCAAGTAGATTCCTCAACCGAACGGTACTTCCATTGAACTTTTACAGACGCTATCTCTTTGGTCCTCAGCTTCCAGACATCGCGATCAAGAATTGCAACCGACTCCTCCTCATACTATAGGTCTTTGTCTAGAAAAACTGAGTCCCACTTTATGATGTAATCTCCATCCCCATGATACTTCTTCAACATGGACACATGGAACAATGGGTGGACTCTAGATAGGCTAGGCGGTAAAGCCAACCTATAAGCCACTAGCCCTACACAATCAATAATTTCAAATGATACAATGTATCGAACACAAATTCTTCCCTTAAAACTGAGCACACCTCCCTCATCAAGAACCACATCTTGTGCCTTACCAGACACTGTCTTCTTTCTGAGCTCATTCAAACTCTCATCCTCAAACTGCTTGGCCTTGATCTTCTCAATGAATATGGACCTAAGCTCAATGCTAGCTAACACCCCACCTTTCGCTGAGATGCCCAATTGCATGAACTTAGACTCCAAGGTCTGAATCTCCTTGGTCAAGGGTCGCTTGGACACACTCAAGCAAGCTAAATTATCCATACTTACCGTCTTCCGGCTTAGTGTGTCTGCCATCACATTAACCTTAACAGGATGATATTGGATGGTAACATCATAATCTTTGAGTAATTCCATCCACCTTCTCTACCTCAAATTCAGGTCCTTTTTGAGTGAATACATGTTGTACACTACGGTGATCAATAAATACCTCACACTTGACACCATAAAGGTAATGCTGCCAGATCTTGAGAGCAAACACTATCGCTGCCAACTCCAAATCTTGTGTCGGGTAATTTCTCTCATGCACTTTCAGCTGTCGCAATGCATAAGCTATGACATTTATTTCCTGCATCAACACAGTACCCAAACTCGAATGTGAAGCATCACATTAAACAATGAAATCTTTACCTTCCACCGGCAGTGCCAGAATAGGTTCTGTGGTCAGAAGAGTCTTGAGCTTTTGGAATCTCTCTTCATATTTATCAGTCCACTTTAAAGGCACCTCCTTTTTGGTCAGCCTTGTTAAATGCGTGGCAATAGAAGCAAAATTTTTCACAAATCGTAGGTAGTAGCTTTTGAGTCTCACAAAACTCCTAACTTTCGTCACAGAGCAAGGTCGGACCCAGTTCTTGACTGTTTTAATCTTTTGGGGATCTACCATTACCCCTTTCTTTGAAACCACATGCCCCAAAAAGGATACTGAAGTCAACTAGAACTCGCTCTTGGAGAATTTTGCATACAACTTCTGTTTCCTAAGGACACCTAAAACGATACGAAGATGGTCGACATGTTCTTCCTTACTCTTCGAATAAACCAAGATGTCATCAATAAAGACGATAACAAAATAACCCAGGAATGGTTTGATCACACCGTTCATCAAACTCATGAAGGCTGCGGGGGCATTGGTCAACCCAAACGACATCACTAAGAACTCATGGTGACCATAACGGGTCCTGAAGGCCGTTTTGGGTACATCCTCAGGCCTTATCTTTAACTGATGGTAACCAGACCTTAGGTCAATCTTAGAGAAAACTAATGCACCCTGCAACTGGTCAAAAAGATCATCTATCCGAGGCAACTGAAACTTATTTCTAATGGTGACCCTATTACACTGCCGGTAGTCAATGCACACCCTCATACTACAATATTTCTTCTTAACAAACAAGACAGGAGCACCCCACAGGGAAGCACTAGGACGGGTTAAACCTTTATCAAATAAGCTTCTGTATTTGAGCCTTAAGCTCTCTCAATTCTGCTGGAGCCATGCGATAAGGAGGAATGGAGATGGGGCGAGTTCCCGGTTCCAAGTCAATGTAGAAATCTATATCTCTATCTGCAGGCATACAAGGAAAATCGATAGGAAACACTTCCTTGAATTTAGACACTACATGAATAGACTCAATAGAGGGAGACTCAGTATTAATATCCCGAATATGAGCCGAATATGCCAAACACCCCTGCCCTACCAGTTTCCTAGCCTGAACGAAAGATATGAACTTAGCTAGCTTAGGCTTGTACACCCCTTCCCACTCTAACTTTTCTCTACCCTTGATCTCTAGAGCCACAGAGTTAGCATTACAATTAAGCACAACATAATAGAGGGACAACTAAGCCATGCCTAAGATAATATCAAAGTCAGACATATCCAGAATAACCAAATCAGTGCAGGTCTGAAAACCCATAAACAAGATAAGACAAGTATGATAGACACGAGTGACTATGACAGACTCTCCAACTGGGGTAGAAACATAGATAGGGGTATCAAGCACATCACAAATCGCATCAAATCCCAAGGCAAACTGAACTGACATATATGAATAAGTAGAACCCAGATCAAACAAGACAGTAGCCATCCGATCACAAACAAGAATAGTACATGTGATCACTGCATCAGACGCCTCAGCCTCGGTCTTGCCCGGAAAGGCATAACACTGAGCCTTGTCATCTTGACGAGCAACCTCATTGCCTGGGTGCACTGATCCTCTACCTAAATTACCATATCCCCGACCTCCACAACTTCGTTGATTTCCTTCTCACCCACCTTGTGGAAGACCTCTACCATTACTACCACTGCCCACTGGTGCCACTGCTCTAGTCTGCTACTACACAGGGCCAGACATGCACGGATGGGGACAATCTCTCTTCATATGCCCATGTTCTCCACAATTGTAACAATTGCGGTCAAAGACAGTCTGCTGCCAAATGCAGGTGCGGCACCCTGACCATCCTGAATAAGATTCAACTGTGGAGTTCCCGAGTAGCCAACTGTAGAAGCGAGCATGGTTGACTGAATTGGCTGGGCTGCAAGTGTCGGCCTACCTGAACCTCTGGAGTAGGAACCATGACAGTTACCTGTGCTCTTGGGTTTCTTAGCCAAAGCCTTGGCCCGCCCATCACGTCTAACTCCTTCCACTTTCTTCACAAAGTCTGTCACCTCATTAAAACTTTTACCTACAAAGGTCATGTGAACAAAAAATACCTGTAACTCGGGTTTCAATCCTTTGACGAATAGACGAATCCTCTCCTCCTCTATAGTCACCAACTGTGTAGGATATCTGGACAAGGCATGAAACTTTGCCTCTTAGGCAGTTACAGTCATATCACCCTGCTCACCACTGCTTATCCTACCTTCAAGCTAAAAGGTCACGAATTCTACTCCATGATGGTGTACAATGCCTAACTTGTCTAGCCTCTCATAACAATTCAGAATGAACTTATAGGCATCCTCACTCTCAGAACCATGGAACACAAGTGACTTCAGCTTCAGAAACATAGTCAACATCTCATGCCTAGTACCAGTAATCACAAGACCCAATAGGGGATGAAAGAAGGCATTAATGCCTAATGCTCCATCCACTCTGGGATTACTAACAGTAACGGGGAGGTTGATCGGAGGTTGAGCAGCTTACACAGTGGGAAGGACTCCAGGGCCGACCAATCTCTTCAAAAAAGTCATGATTTGCTGAGCTAACACTAGGTATAAGGGAGGAATGCCGATATTCCCAGTCGATACATCCTCTTCCGGTCCAACATCCTCCTCATCCTCAATCTCCACATTCTCTTCTACCTCATCTTGGGGTACAAAATGGACCTCTTCCGTAGGAATATTCTCAGCTGGGGCTCAACACCTGGCGGGTGCCACTCTTCCTCGGCCTCTGCCCCTTCCTCTTCCCCTTCCCCTTCCTCGGCCACGACCTTTTGTTGCGGACTTGTCAGCTGGCTCATTGATGGGGGCTACGGGCCTGACGCTATTGTATCGCGTGTTAACCATCTGCGGACAGAAGAGTGAAGGAGGTTAGACACCGATTTGGATCACCAGATAGCAATTGGAATCAGGTCATAGCACGAAAGGAGAAGAAGACAGAGGGATTTCCTAAAGTCCTGTAGCCTCTAGAAGAAAAGTATAGACATCTTCGTACCATTCCGTAAGACTCTAGTAGACTCATTTTAGTGCACTGCGATCAACGAACCTAGGCCTTTGATACCAACTTTTTCATGACCCAAACCGCCGTGATTAGCACTCACACCAACCCTCTGGTGGGAAAACCAGTACTACAACCCAATTGAGAAATTTTTAAAAAACTAAAGCTTTTAAAGATACGGAAGCAATTTAAATGGCTAACTAAATATGGAGTTCCCATAAACTCCGAAGGTCTAACAAAACAACTAACATAATCATCACGAAAATTCAACCCCTAGAACCTGAAATTCATTTTACCAAAACACTAAAATCAATAAGTCTTAGAAAGAGGGGGTGCAACCCCGGAGCAATTTAATAAATGTCTAAAACAGCTAGTCTGATCCCGAAGGGAATGGACTAAACAAAAGAAGAATGCACGACAACTTGAAAGAACTGGCTCACCCTCGAATCCGGTCGCGGTCAAAAATCTCCTAACTGAGGTCTGTCAGTAGCTGCCTGAACATGCCCTGTACTCAACAAAGAAAGAGCAAGTACAATATCAGTACACGAAACCACTGTGTACTAGTAGGATCACGCGGCTTCTCCCATAAGCACAATATACACAAGAAATGACAACATAGTAAGCACGCATATACATAATACATAGTTCAGTTATCATTTAAGGAGCAACATACGATTTTCCAATATCAACGACAGGTAATCATGAACGTAATAAACACAAGTGGTCCTCTCATGGAACCCACGCCCAAACTATTAGTGTGTCGGAACATGACACCCGATCAAATATACATGTGTCGGAATGTGACACCCGATCCAATATGTGTGTCAGAACGTGAAACCCGATCCAATAGATGTGTCGGAACATGACACTCGATCCAATATACATGTGTCGAAACGTGACACCGATCTAATATGTGTGTCGGAACGTGACACCCGATCCAATATATGTGTCGAAATGTAACACTAGATCCGGTCAGCACAACCACAGTCATAATCACACCCATAATGAACAGTACTCATAATTATACAATCAAGTAACAGGTTTATGATATGTATTGTTCACATATAATCATTTCATTAGATTTGATTCACATTTCCCTATTCACAAACATGCACGTATACAACGAAGAAATTAACTGGCATAAATCACACAACAGGAAATCAAACCATCACCTACCCGAAACCAAGGTTGATTACTCCTAAGATACTTGAGCCTTTCCTTTCCGGAGTTTTTCAGCTTGTTCTTAGTCTATAAACAAGTAATTAACGTAAGGATCAATAAACAAGATCTAATTTTCCTGGATTATAACAAACTTACTAACCCAAGACCAAAACCATGATCCTAATGTTCAATTGGGCTTTTACCACCATTAACTTCAGGCCAAAACCATCCCCAACGATAATTACCCAAGATTCTAAGTTCTAGGAATCGAAATACGGATTAGGGGAGTAATTTCCTTACCTTTAGCTCCAGAAGTCGTGGAAATCTTTCAAGAAATCACCATGGGTCGTCCCTTAGCTCTTAAGAACGAAGTTTTGCAGAAAATAATGAAATTGAGGTTTTTCCCCGACTTAAGTCGCGACTGGCTTGCCATGGTGGGCCCCACCCCGCCACAAGGGCCTCGCCCTTGCGGGATTAACCCTGCCCCAGCGGCTTGCATAGAGGAAGAACCTCAGTATTTGAGTGACAAACTCCCATTTCACAACACTCCTTCAGATCAGGCCATTCTAAAACTACCCTTTCACGCCAAGATTAGTTTCGGCAGTGCTACTTGCCCGAATTTGATTCCGTAAAGCCGTACAGGCTCCTTAACGTCTTATGTATCCACTCATGTGATTAAATTCATAATTAAATGCCCCATCCATTACCAAATTTCCCTAGACCTCACCTGACTCAGATTTCGTCCGAGTCTGGCCTAGGCTAGAAATTTCCAAGTCACTACTCAGAAGTTTTCTGGCCCAAATTTCTCCCCTATTGGCTTTTCCAATACAATGGGAACCGGTCGTTACAAAATCTGTGGAAGAAAAATAAATGAAATATGACATATTTGATATTAATATGGGATAAGACACAAGTATCCTCTAGACTATGACCAAAATTTTAGAGACACACCTTAACTAAACTAAGATCCTACTACCCCCTGATGAGTCCACGATTTGGACTCATTTAGGGCTTTATTTTAATAGTATTTAGTATCCTCAATGCATATTTTATGCCAATAACTGATGTAAATCTTTGAATTTTCAGGTATTTGGATTGAGGAACAAAGCATGGACACTAATGAGCATAAATGATCAAGGCAGCTGAAAAGACAAAGAAAAGAAGGCCTGAGGATCGCCTAATCCATTGGGCGAATCGCCGAATGGCTGATGTCTCGCCTAATGTTCCAGTGTGCCAAGCCCTGAAGGAGATAATCAAGTCGGCGATAGAAAGGAGTAATGGTGAGTCACCGAACTATTCCACGATGCAGTACCATATCGCCCAAAGTTACAAAACTTGAAGATGCTAAAGGCCAAAACAATAAGGCGATGAAATTGACCAAAGGGCGGATCGCTGAGTGGATCGGCGATCCCGACTTACTGTGCCGAATTGTCCTTCGCAACACATTTTTTGACAACTTTAAATACGTTTTTAAATTCTAAGTTTAGTATGCAGTTTTAGAATTTAACATTCAGTTTTCAAATTTAGAGCTTAGAACTGAGTTTTTGGAGACAATATTTCCTTAGCTTTGAAGTTATGAAGATTTCCATTTCTGATAAATTGAAAGTGGGTGTTGAAGATTCTTCATCTTAGACCTTTGTAAAGACAATATCAATCCTACCCAGTTGATGGAAACACAACTTGGTAACGATTTTTACCTTTTATGATGTCTAGCTAAAACACCAATTCTTGGGGTGTGATTATGTGATTATGGGTTGATATAATTGATGGGTATTGTTAATTGATAGTTTAATTGTTGTTTAAAGGTGTTTCTGTTCAGTAATTGTGGTTGAATTTAATGGATTGTAGTTGCAAATACAATCTTAATTTCATGTTTTTGGCTTGCTCGAGAGAGAGGTTTCAAAACCAAAATTACGGAATCGATGGTCTGTGGGT
Organism: Solanum tuberosum; assembly: GCF_000226075.1. Taxonomy (NCBI): domain Eukaryota; kingdom Viridiplantae; phylum Streptophyta; class Magnoliopsida; order Solanales; family Solanaceae; genus Solanum; species Solanum tuberosum. Next base: position 1,041,358 of record NW_006239158.1, read on the forward strand.
ATTGGATTGTCATGGGTTCAGCTCGAGAGAGTGAACCTTAAACCTTTTTTGACACATTCAGCTCGAGAGAGTGAATGGACTAAAGCAAAGGTTGTGCTTAATTGTTGCTTATTGGTGTTCGAGACAAACCAATTTGATTCGGGGTAAATTGTTCGAGAGAAAGTTTATCCCCACTAAAGTTTAGCTTATTCACTGATTCACAACTATTTACTATTAATTACAATTATCCGGTTGTCTATCTTAGCTCATAATCCTATCACATCCCAAGAATTCCGTCTCCATAATTGTTATTTTCGTATTATTTTATGTTTTAGTTGATAATTGAAACCAAACCCCTATGATATTTAACACTTGTGTCACCTATAATTTAAACCATTCTTTTATTCGTAAATGTTTTTAGCTATGATTGACTTGAGCATATTCTTACTTGCCTATTGATTCTCAATTACGAACCACTCCCTTGGGACTCGACCCCAACTCTAGTTGGGTTATATTACTACTTTATGATCCTTGACACTTAGTATGGATGAAGTGTCCTGATACGTGAAATCACCTCCAAACCTTTTTTTTGTAAATTTGTACACCTTTTTGACTTACATCACATCCAAACATCTCCCACACGTATGTGAAGTCACGGAGTGTGCCATGTGAGTGCTAATAGAACCTTATTTTAGTTAAGGTGCGTCTCTAAGATTTTGATCATAATCTAGTGGCACTTGTGTCTTATCCTTGTTTATATCAATATGTATGGTGACTCTTAAAATTCTTTTTTCAGCATTATTAAAATTATGTAAAGCTTGAAAATTAAATTAAAGGAGTTAGAAAGGGTGATTTACATGAATTTGTTATTATTATTGAAATCTGAAAATAACAAATATTAAATGAGCATTACTCCCTCTGTTCCTTTTTATATGTCACCTTTTTACTTTGCGAAATGATGTAACTTAACCCTTCTATCGTTATTTACTTTTTTTGGAACTCAAGTTTTCAATCAATGAATATAAATTAATTTATTTTGATTAATTAATTTAACCAATGAACATGAATCATTTACTTAGATTTTCTAAGTTGGTCAAATGTATATTTTCAAGGCTAATAACTTACAAGGGTAGAAAAGGAACAATATGGTAATTTATGCATTGATTTTATGAAATGACAAGTATTATGGACCAACTATTTATAGAAATGGATGACATATAAAAATGAATGGAAGAAGTGAAAAATGAAATTAGAAAAAAAAAATACGTTCAAAAATCAATGCCATAATGGTGACATTGACCTAGAAAGAATACCAAGATGATTGATTTATTCAAAGGGTAATGTTAAATGACCAGAAATTTAAAAAATCTATAATATCTTTTTTATTTTAAAATAAATTGATCTTTTTTCTATTTTTTTTAATTAAAAGGTATTAAAGTTAAAAGAGTAAAAATGTTCACAAAGGTAAAATAACATAGGTAAAATACCATTCAGGCCAAATTCTGGCCAAAAGGATTTTTCCTTTTTCAAATTCTCAAAAATAATCCGCATGTTTTTTTTTTTTGTTTTTTTTTAATCTTTACTGCCGACTTTATATTTATTAAAGAAATAAGCCATAAATATTCCTGAATTATGATCAAAATTCAAGTGACACATCTTAATTTAAATAGAGTCATATTATCCCTAAACTTATTTTTTTCGTATTTTTGTGTCTTTTGTGCTGACGTGACTCCTTCAATCACCTAAGTTGACTGTGTTTATACACACGCGCCTACCACATGTGTAAAAAATATTTTTATTTTTATTTTAAAATAATCTTCTTAAATAGTGTATTTAAATTAACATTAATACATGTACATTTTTTTACGTTGTATGTTAACCTCTTTTTTTGACCTTCATTGATTATTTTTTCTCTTTTATTTTTCTATTAATTTGTTTATGTTATAAAATAATATATTGTGGATGTCCACTACATCAAGAAGTTACTCCATACTTTCCTCCATTATGAAGATAACTATAACCTCCATAGCCTCCACCTTTATAACCACTATTCTTGTAACCTTTCACTTCCATAACCTCCCCATTATATTCATGTTAATGTCATGTTTATGACTAACCTTTTGTATGCCTCTATGTTACACTATAAATAGAGGCATAAGGGTTCATATTGTACACACTTGAAGACTTGGAATAATAAGAAAAAGCTCTCATCTCTTGTCTCCCTATTTCTATTGCTTTTATCTTCTATATTTCTTATCTTATTTTGCTTTAGTTTTACAATACGTTATCAGCACGAATATTCTACCACTTGCAGGATTGAAGCAAAATAAACAAAAGAAGGTAAAATAATTGTGTTTATTTTTCTCTCAAGAATAAGGTAAATTATTGTGGAATCTATTTTATATTTTACTTGTGAACAAGGTGAATGATTAATATTATTGTTACTGTGCATTTTTTTCACCTATGACTATATATACTTTCTTTTGTATGTGAAACTTATTTTATATTTTATTTATGATTATGCTCACTGTTTTGGTTATTACATAAGCTTTTAATTTATTTTGTTTTGTGTGTGAAATATTTTGGGTTCACATGGAAATTGAAAAAGGGGTG